>NW_028261387.1:83624992-83924992 GCF_051295495.1 Thamnophis sirtalis | reverse complement strand
CGTTACTAGTTTATTGGACTGTTGCAGTGGTGGGTTATGACCGGTACACCCCGGTACCGTTCCGGTATGGTGCTCTGGAGGGCCCGCCCGCCCACACTCCTTACCGGTATATGAAGTTTTCGGGGCTTCCTGTATAGGGGCACAGCACCTGAGTGACACTCTGCCGAGCAGCTGGAGCGTCACAAAGGCGTCACAGAGCTTCGCAGGCAGTAAGTATGCATGCGTTTGAGCATGTATGTGGTGGGCACCTGGCCCCATTGCACCGTACCGGTTGCACCAGGATCCGGAACCCACCACTGGACTGTTGCATGCTGCCCAGTCACTCTCCATGGGCTTCTATACATAATATGGCGGGGGGGGGGGGAGGAGGACGACAAAGAAACAAGCAAAATGATGGATATGGACTCTGGTTTTCTGAGGGACCACATGCTTCTGGTCTTTCCAGGAGATTGGGTAGAGGGTATGCTTCAGAGGTGGTATTCTGCCAGTTCGGACCGGTTCACCCAAACCAGTAGTAGAAATCAAAGGTGGCCCTGCCCACCCGCCCTGGCTCTATGCCATCCCATTTAGGCACTTTTTTAGCTAAAGCGCATGTGCAGAAGGCTGAGCGCATGCACAGATGAGGCGCGTGTGAGTGAAGCAAATGCACACATGCGCTCACATTTAAGAACCAGTAGGGAAGGTGAAGTGAATACCACACCTGGTGTGCTTCATGTCCCATCAATTAAGCAGTGTCATATAATGCAGAATTCCCCAATCTTTGTGGATTGGCAGGACGACAAAATGATTTTGGGCAAGCACCCGTGCATGCTATTCACATGAATGGAACAAGGGTACATGTGTTTGTCTGCTGCTCACGCAAGTGGGGATGCATACACATGTTCACCCACCATTTTCGCAGCCCAGTTCCAAACGGCTCAAGGCCCAGTAATGAGCCACGGCCCGGAGGTTGAGGACTGCTGGTATAGTGGGAGGCTGGAACCTGCCTTCTCTACAGTAGCACATGTCCCTTGGAAGGATATTCTGCTCCTGAGATTGGGTGACTTTCACCTTGATGTTCAGGAAGCAATTCAAGGTATGGCTCTGAATTCCCAGGCTTTTGATAGGGTGATGATTGGGCCCTTGTTGGACAGTTTCTCTGTTCGTTAGCTGTTCATGACTTTTTAAATTTGTCTTATTTTTTAAATTATAAACTGCCCTGAGTCATTTAAAATGTATGATAAAATAAATTAATAAATATGAGGGCAAGGTTCAGATCGACTAAGGAAAATTCTGCAGCCCCCACAGAGATAATACAGTTTGGAAAGTTGACACATCACACTCGCCTCGTGAAAAAATATATTTCATGTTTTCTACTGCTAGCTATTGAAAGAAAGAGTGCTACCCTCAATAAGAACAGATTCTGGGTTGGGTTTTAATGAATTTCTTTTTAAAATAAGGCAAATATAATGGTGGCACTTCATGTAATTTAGTGTTCAATTTTATGTACAATCAACCTTTCATTCCCTCTCCCCATTTTTCCAACTGTTTGGATTGCATCTCACAGAATCCATCTCTTTATAAAAGCTTGTACAACAGCAAAATAAAGCATTTTTATTCACTTCCCTGGCACTCCTTACAAAAATGTGCTCCAGAATTTTGGAAAGTATGGGAAGCTTTAGATAATAGCATAGGAAGAGAATTTGTTTATGGTTTTTTTTTTTAAACCATGTTTACCGTGTACTTCAAAACTATACTATATTAACAGTGTTTCCACAAGCTTCATAAAGGATTAAACATACAAGATTTTGGGCAATTAGTCCTACTTTTTATAAAATATAAAATGCTGCTAAACATATTTCTATTAAGCATTATTTTATTAATTTCTACCCTACAGGGGCAGTGTTCACAGTACATCTTATTATACAAATATCGAGGCCAGTATCATAATGGTGTGGACAAGCGAGAATAAAAACACCATTACATAAACAGAAATAGACCAGAAATAAAATTAATACAACTCTTGATAAAATCAAATTGTCTACCGGGTCTTCATAATAGCTACAAAAGGTAGAATCTATAACCTTTAGGAGAGCCACTGCTGAAAAAACCTTTACTAAAGCAGAAAATGATCAAATTAGCGCTTTGACAATTTCTATTGTAGTAACGTCCATAAAAATTAATTGGTGTAAACTAAAAGTCAGTTTCCTACTTTCAACTGATACTGAATTTTAGCATGACCAGGAAAACTGAGAGAGATAAAAACACAAAACACATTTTCCTGGGTTCCTTGCATTGTACACCACCCCACTAGACCTGCACAAATATCCATTGGATTGATGACCATTTTGTGAATAAAATGGTAATCTATCAACTCTGAAGAGGCTTGGAGTTTTCAAATTAACATATTCAACTGTAGAGACATAAGAAATGATAAGAGCTGGTGAAATCATAACCAGCACATATCGTATGTAACAAACAAAGATTCACAGTTTTTAAACTCTGAATGCTAAAATCACACTATTAATTAGATTTATGTAATACATGTTATTCTGAGGTCTAGCTCTTTGAGGTGCCTGCTCTTAATCCTGGAGACTTGGTTTGTCAGAGTGGTAAACCAGCACCAGAGAGACCAAGGTCCAAATTCAGCCTCAGGGCCAGAAGCTTTTCCTGGGTGGTTTTGGGCGTGTCCACCCCACCCTTATTGCAATCTACCTTATAGATTTGTTGTGGGGGGGGGGGAAGGGAAGATAGAACACTACTCTGTTTCCCTGAAAATAAGACCTCCCTGGATAATAAGCCCAATCGTGCTTTTGAGCATATGTACTAAAATAAGCCCTCCCCTGAAAATCAGTCCTCCCCTGAAAATAAGACCTCCCTGAAAATATTGCAACACAGCAGTTGCAACCATGAGTTGACCATGCTTGCCACCTCCTGCACCTCAAAAATAATAAGACCTCCCTGAAAATAAGGCCGAGCGCTTATTTCAAGGGTCAAAAGAAACACAATAATTATTTGAAAAAAGTGCAAAACACTATGAAATAAGGAGGGTTTTATGTACATTATCTAGTCAAAGTCTAGTTACAAATATTAAGCTTGCTTAATATCTAATTCTTTGGAAAACAAGAAAAATTAATGCTAAAATGCACAACCTTTAAATACATTTGAAAAAGTAGATATCTTTTTGGAACATAACACCTAAACTAGGAGTCAGCATATTGCCCCCAACAATCTGGATCATCATTTTACCGACCTTGGAAGGATGGAAGGCTGAGGCAACCTTGAGGGGGTCAGAATCGAACTCCTGGCAGTCAGAAGAATTAGCATGCAATACTGCATTCTAACCACTGTGACAGCGCAGTAAATAAAAACTAAAACCACTTACTAGATACGTATCTTTTTTCTAAAGGGAAAACTCCATTAATTCAAGGTCATCTTTTTGAAATGATGTAACACTATGACGAAATATCAGCCAAACTATAGTTAATGAGCCTTGGTGGCACAGTGATTAGAGTGCAGTACTGCAGGCTACTTCTACTGCCTGCCGGCTGCCTGCAATTTGACAGTTCAAATCTCAGCAGGCTCAAAGTTGACTCAGCCTTCCATCCTTCCGAGGTCGGTAAAATGAGGACCCAGGTTGTTGGTGGCAATATACTGACACTGTATATCGCTTAGAGAGGGCTGTAAAGCACTGTAAACCAGTATATAATCTTAAGTGCTATTACTACTATCGTATCTGAAGCATCATATGGATCACTGAGACCTATGCAGCCTTTACACAGATGACTTATCAACAATAATGCCAAATCTAATCATCCAAACTTTAAACATCTGGCTGATTGTGCAGCGAACCATAATAATATGGATAATAAAAAATTAAAACAAAATAAATTAAAAATGAACATAAAAAGTGTGGATAATCACTGTGGCAATACCAGAGGATAATAGAATAAAAGACAACAATTTGGAGAACAATATAAAACAACATAAATATAAAAGATCCAAAAAATTGAAACATTACAGCATAAACCAATTATGGTGATTCCAATGGCACACTGAGTCCATAACAAAAATATCTTGGATCGCAGTTAGAAAACCTACACATTGACAAAATTTCCATCCGTCAATTACAAAAGGCCACCTGCTTGATCCACACATATACGAAATGGACGGCAAGCAAATTTAATAAATAAATACTATGTCAATATATTACAACATCCTGCGTTCTTGGCAAGAACTCAGTGCTTGTGAAGGCCAACGCTAGTTAAAAACCTCGCAGCTGTGATTTCACATTGTGTATATAATAATAATTTATGAAATCTGCATACAATCAAATAAATTATAATAAAACCAATAAAGATAAAAGATAGCAAGGGAGAGAGAGAGAGAAGTAAGGGGCTCCCTTTTCAAAAGGTTGAGAAGAGCCAAGCCATGGGTTGACAACCCGTGGCTCTGGAGCTGCATGTGGCAACCTGTGGCTCTCTGTCGCTGGTCGGTAAAAGGAAAAAGGATGCTGCACTAGGAGACTCTATGGCAGGGGAACCAGACTTCCGGTTGGCAGAGGAAAAATGATGCTGCACTAGGAGATTCTATGGCAGGGGAACCGGACTTCTGGTTGGCAGAGGAAACAGGATGCAGCACTAGGAGGAGACTATATGGTGGGGGAATTCCGGTTGGCTCCAGAATTGAAAGGGGGGCTTCCACTAAGGACCTTTGTGGCTCTTTGAGTGTTTAAGTTGCCGACCCCTGAGCCAAACCATCCATAGTTTGTTAGGAGCAATAAAAACAACAGTTTCCAAACTAGCAAAGATTAAGCATGATAAGGCTCAGTTAGGACACTAAAGTATGATATAGGTCACGCCTTCTTTGAAAGATACAGAAGGGCAAAATGTAAAAAAACCTGATCATAAAAGTCAAGCAACTTCTCCCCAGGGGAAAAACAAAACAGAAATCATTATTACTTGTTGGTTTGGAGAATCCAAGAGGTTTTATAAAATATCCAGTGGGAGCGGGGAACACTTCTTCGTGACTCAAAATTGCAATAAATTTGTTCAGCCACAATTAGTTATCTCTCAACACAACCTGCTAGCTTGCAACGTTTTCAGGAGAAACTGAATGAACTCAAAGTCCTTTGCCATAATTAGCCCCGCCATGAAAACAGAACTGCCATGGTCGCATAAGCAACATATTGCTGAACACACTTGAGAGGAAGGTGAGGAAAAAAATGCCAAGAAAGTCTGCAACTCCTGGAAGTGTCTTGCTGAGACAGACAGAATCAAAACATAGTCCTTCTGGCCTGGTAAGCAGGGAACTTCCTATGATGTAACAGATGTGAACTTAACGAGGAGTACTGGGATCTTAATGAGGAGTAACTGGGATCTTAAATGCCTCATTTTATTTAGCTACTGTATTTGTGGGATTTCTGATATCTGACCCCCAATGATGGAGCTGCTTCTTCTACTGTCCCCACCCAAGTGCCTTTGAATCAGCTTTAACTCCTGGCAACTGCCTGGATAAGCCATGCAATTTCCTTGGCAACAATTTTGGAATTGATTTGCCATTGCCATCTTCCCAAAGTTGAGAGAGAATGAATGGCGTAAAGTAACCCAGCCTAGCCTGCCTAAAGCTGAACTAGAACCCAAGATTTCCTGGTTTCCAGCATGAAGCCTTTACCTCCTACATGCCATTGTAACTAGTGGCAGCAGTGGGAGGCTCCGCCTACTGGCCCAGACGCACACGAGTGAACCAGTAATAAAATAAATTGCAACCCACCACTGATTGTAACAAACTGCTTTTGTTATGTCTCCTTCCTCTTCACTATTTTCAATTTTAAAGTTCTCTGCATTCACCCACATAAACAAAATCAGAAAAAAAAAAGGTTGTTCAAAATTACTGGAGCAGATAGCTGCATTATGATGTATGTTACCAACAAAGGGTTTTGGGGACAGCCTATGGAAAAGAAATGATGAAGGAATAATCTGAAGGGGAAAAATTGATCTTTGAACAGATACTTTGAAGAAATGACTTAAAAGCATAGATTTTTCTATAAAACATGTACTTCCAACCCAGAATACTAATTAAAAGACCATTCATTTGCATAGATCCTTTCATACAAAGTTTGTTTCTAATCCCATTTCTGCATAAATGCCCAATGAAATGTTTCAAAGCATCTAACCTTAATGGCTTGGTTGCAATGTAACATTTACATGCTTTTTTTTTTTTAAAAGCTTGACATTTAAATGTTGAATATGTCTTTACACTTCATAGCATGTGGCCCATCAGACCAATAGACAATATCGAAGTGTTTTACCCATCTACGGAAAACAAAATGCAAACTACAGTTTGCTATCTAAAACAGCACACTACCACAAGAAAAATTTCCTGAAGTACAGTAAATCTTAACGTTGTATAATCAAGTATGTGGCGTTTACTTCATGTTTACTCTTCTTTGCAAAGAAAGCACTGAGAACAGCACAAAATATTGAGCGACAGCAAAAGCTGGCATGTCAGCCACAATGAGGAAGAAATGGCAGCCAAAACCTTGCCTTCATAAAACCTGACAAGCAAACCTTTGATGAAGTTGGCTAATGACAGTTTCCTTAAACGCATTTCTGAAATCCAATCTCCATGTCCTGGATTAAATGAAACACGGGGGGGATGAGGAACCCACAAAACAATTCCCAAAATGAAACGACACCTGCACCTTTCAAGGAATGTAACCAGAATCGAGATACTTACTCTGCGTTAAATCCATTGACGTGCAAGATCCGCATTTGCTTGACAATTGTGCTTTTACCAGATTCACCAGCACCTAGAAAGCAAAAAAAACAAATCCATTTCAGAAAATAATAGAAGAAACCCAGGAGGATGTGTGCGGCTGTACTTGTTCAACAAGCAATATTCCCCCAAATCTGAACGATGCAATCCAAACTTGAAAACTGAAAGGCCGGGGGGAAGTAATTGCCACTGGAAACTGCAACTGTAACTAAAAATAAATGCCAAGCTAAAGTGAGAGTGAAAGAATGTTTCACTACCCATTTTTCCCCCCCAGGGTCTTTATTGAAACAGGCACAATGTAGAAGAACTCCAATACCTTAAGAGGGAAAAGGTAAGCCACCTAATGCTATTACCATTTCCAACCCATGTTAAGGAGCAAGACCAAATTGCTGCAGTCCATGCCGAGCAAAACACTTGCCAGCTTGGTCTAGAGATCCTTCGTGGCTTCTTCCACCTATGCCACAGACAGTCAAATGCACCGAATATCGAAGACACACATTTCCCTGGTTTTCCCTTCACTTCACTGTTGCGTAAAAGTTTCCTTTCGTGCTGTATCTCCCATCTGCCCTCAAAAAAAACAACAACAACCACGGTCTCCCCATTGACTTCCCATATTCTGCATGACCTTAAACTGCCTAGCCAGCCGATATCCTTGGTTGTGCTCCCTTATTCCTTCTCCCCCTCTTGGAACAAGCTTTCTCCAAATCTGCCCCCACTCAGCCAGCCCAGAGGATGGTTTCAGCCACAAAATCTGACGGCCATTAGTTTGCACTGTTTTTACACAGGAGCACAAGACTTGCTTTACTAACGCAGACCCACAGATACCTCAATTCATTTTCTAAGATAGCTTCCCACCAGCCTGAGGGGGAATAAAGGATACACTGCTTAAAGAGGGCATTGCTCATGAAAGCACTGTAGTATCTGTGGTGCCAAGCTTTCTCTTAGCACTCACTAGCAGCACAATCCTCCATTTTGAGTCTCAGACACAAAACTAAATTTTAGCAGCTATATATCAAAGGCTATTTGGCTGCAGGAGGCTCCAATTTTGTCCTTCTCTTTCTCTGTCTTTATCTGCCCTGCCATTCTGGCCCCTGACTACCACAGCATACTGCTAATGTTTTCAGCCTTCTTCAAATCCAACCATTAAACGCAGTGAGACCAAAATATTAAATTTTCACTCCCTTTCCCTTTCATTTCTCATCAATACTGGTGAAAATCAAATTCCCCATTTCTCACAGCCAGACAAATAATTGTATCAAGTCTTTGCCAGTCACAGAGTTGCAATATGTCTTTCCTACCAAGCAGTAAGAGAGCTGATCAAAGGCAAGGGTGTTTCCCACACCTTCCACCTAACTATATATAAGTCTTATAATACTAGACACTTACAAATTGAAACCAACCTCTACTGAAGCAATGGCACATTTAAATGAAAACATTAATTCCAACGTTGTTAATATTGATCTATAAAAGACCAAATTGAACAATTTTTCTCAAATAAATAGAAGCCACAAAACGTTTGTCATTAATATGTCAATTAAACATTTCTTCAGTTGAGAAACTACATTAAATATCCTAAAGTATATAAGGCCTTATAAATAAGATTGGACAAAGCTTCCACCCCATTTAATTATTCTTAATATATTCATAATGTGCTGGAATACTTGAAATGACCTGCATTGGGCTGTTTTATAGCATTTATAATAGCAAAGGTTTCTTGCTGTTAACCGATTTGTGCAATCATAAAACTACTACTGTGTGTATGATGATACATTTAGGCCCAGCCAAACATAAAAGGAAGACATGTTCTAACTATGAAGAATCTGACATTTTCTTTCAGCACTTTACTGATCATTGGAATTTCAAAAACATATTAAATTGACTGCTATCTCAGCCTAAAACATATGTATATCAAAGTAAATCCAATGATTTAAAAATGTTTTAATATCTAGTATAATATGTATTCTTAAGATTGTAACCCTAGCAATAAGAGTTGTCTGTAATATGTATGTGTAAGGTCAACTATTTCATTCCAACTTAAGTTAAACAGGATCTCGACAAATCATTTATCATAGGAACCATTCTGTTATTCTTCAAATTGATTTTTAGTCCTCCTCCAAATCAACAATGTAAAACTCACACACCTCATTTTTCTTATTTTCTTCCTCCCTAAAATCAGTCTATTCAGAAGGAATATTCTACTAGCAAGCACTATCATATTTAGATAAATACATGTTAGGAAGCAGTACTGTTCACTTTATTTTTATTCGGGACCTTCAGATAAAACTGTAGAAAGGGAAGGCCTATGGGAAAATATATCCAAATAGGCCAGTCTGTGATATTGAAACTGACAAATGCTAAAACTCCAACTCTTTGAACAAAAAGACTTATACCCAGTCCAATTTTCAACAAAAGTATCTAAGAGAAGAATGCAACCCAATCCCAGTATTTAAAATTTAATCAAGTATTAGGGTTTTTTTTAGCCCACTCCCTTTCCCAAAGAAATACCTGTATTTTTCTCTCTCCACCTGACCAATATACTGCAAAAAATTCAAGAGACTTCCTGCAAGGATTCAATGTGCCATCATCATCAGACAGCAGAGCGAGTCCTGATTCTCCTTATATCCTATGTTTCCACCTACTACATTTACTTCAGTTCCCACCAACGGCCTGTGGCATCAAGTACCTTGACGGAAGTGCCGAATATTCTGTTGCATCCCCAAAGCCAATCACGTCAATATCAATCAAAATATTTTCTTTACGTGAAAAGTGGCTTTTCCCTTCAACAGTTCACTTGGACAGTGAACAGCTGCCCAAATCATGACTTGAAAAGAGGGGCACCACTTCACCCACCCTTATCACCCCGGCACAAGCAAATGACAGGCGAGACGGAAGCAGAAGGGCAGAGGTAGAATGAAGCATTTTTTTTTATTTTTTAACCAACTTTGGGGGCAAAAAAAGGTCCCAAGCCAAAAAGACCAAGGGCTGTCAAAGGAGAAGGATGGGGGTCTCATGGGGGGGGGGGGAGAAAAAGGAGTGTTATTAAAATAATGACATTATCATCATCATGTGTCATCTGTGGAATTTTCTGGCAAGGAAATGACCAGGCCACCCCCTTCCACCTTAAGCCCACAAAAAGGGATAATTTTAAGAGAGGGGAGAAAGACCCCGCCCTGACCTCACCTGGAGATCTTCCTAGTCAGGGTCACCCCCTAAGGGGTTTAGTCCAAGCTGCAAGATGGGGAGACCATTAGGGAGGGCCAAGGCCTACTTCTTTCCGACCACCAACCCCAGCCCCTTCGCATCCCCCCCCCTTCCTCTTGGCATCTCGGTCTCGCTTCCTTACACCCGGGGATGTCAAGCCGGGGCCGCCAGCCTGGGAAAAGGGCAGAAAGCAAAACCCCTCCCGCCCTGTCCCCTTCCTGGCACAGGGCCCGCTTCATTGGAGGCGGCGGGCGAGACAGCCAAGCAGGGCCCCACCTCTGCTGCCCAGTCCCCGCCACCCAGCCCACCCGTCGTCGTCCCCCCCGGGCCCCTAGGAGAAGGCGGGGGGCTCTTCCCCTCTCTTCCCGCCCCCGACGCCCGCGCGCCTTACCCAGCAAGAGGAGCCTGTGCGTGGCCCTGTAGACCTGTTTGTCCTTCTGCAGCTGCTTCTCGATCTTCTTGTTGGCCTCTCGCTGCGCCTTTTCCTCGTTGCGCTGATCCTCAGTCTTGCTGTTCCCTAAACAGCCCATCTTGGGGGGGCGGGTGAGTGCAATGGAGGGGGAGGGGGGGAAAGGGGGAAAGGAAGGGAAGCAGGAAGCGATCGGGGGTGGCGGGCGAGGCGGCGGCGAGTCTCCTTGCCCCCCGTTCAATATTATTCTTTCACGCACAGCTGTCGCTACCCAAAGACATGGAGAACCCGGAGCCTACAACGGGGTGGGGGCCGGGGAAAGGGGGGGGGGAAGAGCGATGACTTTGCTACTGCTCAAGCCGGGCCTTCACCTCCTTCTCCCCTAACACCGCCGCCAGATCCGCTCGCAATGCAGATTTCCCCCCCCAATTAAAAAAAAAAAGCGCGCACACACAAACACAAAAAAGGGGGGGAAGGCAATTAGGGAGGGGGGGGGCAGGGAACGTCGGGAGGTCGGCAGCCACCCGAAGGGGGAAGGATCACGGGTTAAAAATTGGCTTCCCTTTTCCTCCTTCCCCCCCCACCAAACCCCGCAGGGAGAGCCACCACCAAATCTGGGTGGGTTTTTTCTTTAAATATCTCCAGCTTCCACGCCACCTCCGCCGGTGGGGGTGGTGGGGAAC
Organism: Thamnophis sirtalis; assembly: GCF_051295495.1. Classification (NCBI taxonomy): domain Eukaryota; kingdom Metazoa; phylum Chordata; class Lepidosauria; order Squamata; family Natricidae; genus Thamnophis; species Thamnophis sirtalis. Next base: position 83,913,943 of record NW_028261387.1, on the reverse strand, counting down.
AGAATCAAAGCCAAATTGTCTTTTTCTTCTTCTTCACTTTACATATAATCCTTCAGGATCGAGGCGACGGCGGCGGCAGCAGCAGCAGCAAGCTCCAGAAAGCCGGAGGAGGGCAGGAGGGAGGGGGGGGGAGACCCTCCCAACTCCGGGCACCGAAGCTCTAGCAACGTCCCTCTCTTCTTTGGCTGCCCCCTTTTCTCTCTTTTTTTTGGGGGGGGGGCGCTAAAAATCGCCCCTTTTCTCTCTGTCTCCTCCTCCGCCTCGCGGCTCCCCCTTCCAAGGCGCCTCTTGCAAAGTGGGTGAAGCGCCCGAAAAGGGTCACCGCTAACCTTTCCGCGGCGTCGGGCAAGGCAAAAGAAGGCGAGTCCCTTCTGCGTTCCGGGCTGGGCTGGGTAGATTTTCCTCCTTCTCTCCAGCCTGCGGTGCGGCGGCGGCGGCGGCGACCGTGCGTCTTCCTGCCCTTAATGGTGGTTTGTACAAATCCAAGGCCCTCTCCGCCTTTCTCCTTCTCCTCCTCCTCCTCGCCCTTTTGCTTATTCACATTCGGCTTCCCGGCGGCTCGATCGGCTCTCGCCTCTCCGGCAAATGCGGGGAGACGAGGGGTAAAGGGGACGGGAGGGGGGAGGAGGAGGAGGAGGAAAGAGGCAGCAGAGAGGAAAACGCAGTGTGGATCTCCTCCCCCAAAACAAAAATAACTCTCCTATGGGGGAGCTTCCCTTCCGCGGCCCCCCCTTCCCCGCTCCCTATTTAATTTGCCTTCCTCTTCCCTGCATTTCCCCCGCCGAGGAGGGCGAGGGGGGGGCGATTTTAATATTAAAAGCGAGCGAGGCAGGGGAGCGCGAGCGAGGCAGCGACGGGGTGGGGCAACCTCGGCTCAGAGTGAACCATGGGAACTCAATCATTCACATGATACCCAAACGTCAGGAGTTAACTGACTAGAGGCGCCCTCTTCAAACGCCCGCAGGGAAAGACGGAAGGGGGGGGGGGAGACGGGACGGGCGGTGGCTGCACGTGTTGCGTTGCCCGCTCCTTCCTAGCTTCACCCCGCCCAGGTGTATGTGTCTGTTAAGGTGAGGGGGGGTTATTCCTATTAAGACAAGGAGGGGGGGCATCTCTTTTTCATTTCTTTCGGAAAACGCTTGCAGTTTCTCTTCCGAGCGTAACTTTCCTCAGACCGATGTAGGGCTGGGAGGGGGGGGGGAGAGATAGGCTCGGGGCACAAAACTCATCCTCGTTCCTCTCTCTACCGCCCGCCCGCCCCGAAAATGGAGGGGCCCAGATGGACCCCACCCGAAGGAGAAATCCTGGGGCTTGTTGGAAAACCTCGAGGGGAATGAAGGAGAAGGCGGGGAAATGGGGAGAGCCGGGGAGCAAACGCCGCCGATCCTGGCAATTAAGCAGTCCTTAAAAGGAGGGGACAAGGTGGGGTTAGGGATCCTGGCTGGGAAGGGAAGACCTGCCGTTCTGTAGCCTCACTGGAGGGGGGGAGGCAGGGAGAGCCAAAAGCCTGGGAGGTGGGGGGGGGGGGAAGATGCGCTAATTCTGGGGGAAGAGCAAAGATAGGCTCCATTTTACGCTTATTACGTTGCGATCGTGTCTGAATCGATCCAGTATAACTCTTATTCCAACCATATACCTGACCCTGTGGTTTCTTCCCCAAACCCCCCATCACTAACCTTAGACTGTCTACCGTCGACCTCACCCCATTCCTAAGAGGTCTTTAAGGGGAGTGCATAAGCGCACCAGCGTGCCTACCTTCCCTGTCCTAATATTCCCTTGCATTCGTATTCATTTCATGTATTCATAATCATGTCTATACTTTATATCTAATTCATGCTTGACAAATAATATATATATTATTTGTGTGTGTGTGTGTGTATATGTATATATATATATATGTGTGTGTGTGTGTGTGTGTGTGTGTGTGTGTGTGTGTGTGTATGTATGTATGTATGTATATATATATATAACGATCCTATCTGCATTAAACCCAAGGAGAATAAACCTGTTTCTTTGCAGTCCTTCGAGACCAAGCAGCGTCTGAATTGTGTTAATTTAATTACCTGCCTTCATGTTGGGTACACAGGATCTTTCCTCCTGTTTGCAAGTATTGTGTTAGATTTATATTCTGCCTGTCCTCCCAACAATTCAAGGCAAGGTTTTATGGTATTTTTTACCGATCAATCAATTTATAGGCGGCTTCAATCACAACTGCAAATCTATGCGTTTAAGGAATATAGATAATTAGGATTAAGACAAGAAGAGTCAGAAAAATAAAATAGCTAGAATCCATAATACAGGAATTAAAAAAAAAAAACCTGCTACAAAAGTGTAAATGGAAAGTCGGGTCATAAACCATCCTGCTCCTGGATGCACCAAAACAAACAAACAAACAAACAAACAAAAAAGCCAAATCTGCAAAATATTTGAAAACAGGTTATGGTTTGTTGAATGAACTCTGGTTAAGACAGCCTACTAAACCCAACTGAACAAACTACTTTAGAATTTAGTTCAGGCATGATCCTAGTTATATTAAAATCAGTCACACTGCTTTTTGTTAAAAAATATTTCATATTTTAAAAAGCTGTTTTCCTCATATTGTTAAACCACTGGGAACAGAAAATCCTTGGTGATCAATTAGATTTGGAAATATCTCAGTAGAATCAAACTGTTTTGCTGTCTATGCTTTGCTTCAAGCAGATTAAGGCCTCTTCTGATACTATTTTATAGCTTATCTAACTTTTGCCTCAATTCAAAACCCTTCTTTCTTCCCAGATTCTCATATCCAGACCCATTCAATACCGAGTTAAGGTCAAGTACAATTGAGCTTAATCCCAGGTGAATAAAAAAATTACATTAAAAAAAAGTTAGGTCAACAATTAGAATTAGTTTTAAAAATTCAGTTCAAGTCGTGGATAATGGAATTTATATTAGACAAGAGAAGCATAAAGTCAGATGATCACAAACCCAACTTGTTCTCAGTTTATGAGACTATTTCAAAAGCAATTACAGGTAATCCTTGACCACAATGAAGCCCAAAATTTCTGTTGCTAAGTGAGACATTTTTAAAGTGAATTTTACCCTATTTCATGACTTCTTGCCACAGTTGTTAAGTGAATCATTGTTAGTAACACGGTTGCAAAGTGAATCTGGCTTCCCCATTTTTGCTTGTCAGAAGGTTACAAAAGGTGGTCCTTTGACCCTGGGACACTGCAGCAGTCACAAATATGAGTCAGTTGCCGAGTGTCTGAATTTTATGATCATGGGGATGCTACAATGATCATGTGTGAAAAATGGTCATAAGTCACTTTTCAGGGCCATTGTAACTTTGGTCACTAAATGAACTCTGATAAGTCGAGGACTACCTGTACATATATCCCAGGCTGCAAAGGTGATAAAAAGGGCAGCCAAAATTAATTGAAGGAAAAATAAAACCAGAAGACTATGATATAACTTTCATTCTGTGATGTAAGAATCCTGTATTTTAGCAGCAATGGTCAGATTTGGGGTTTTGCGAAAAATGTTAGAAATGCTGCCACAAAATGGCTCTCGTGGGGAAAATGTCAATTTAAAAAATGGCTGTTGTGAGCAGTGCAAAATATCAGGTTTAAAATAATGAAATATATGACTATTGATAGTAAGAGCTTTAAAATATTATGGAGTAAACTTTTTGTTATTTTTTATAATTCATTTTAGTTACCAAGCAAAGAATTGAATCCTTTCTGAATTGCATATATATTTCCCTATTAGATATAGAACCCTAGAAAGAAGATTGTTGAATTCATTGGAAACAGTAGCCATAGTGTTATTAAAACTGTAAGTGAATTACCAAGGAAGTCCAATATAATCACATTTGACCTAAAATGTAACCAAATTTGGATATACTAGTCTCTTAGAAAATAAAGGAATGGATCTTATTTTCTTAGATGATAAAGGAATTCCTTAAATGATAAAGAAATGGACCTTAAATGGGGGGGGAGCATACGTACACATAGTACATGGTAGAGATGGAAAATTGTTAATGATGTTAAAATAATACTAATCTATCAATCAGAGCTGGAAACCACAAAGAAGAATAACTTTGAAGAGTTAAAAAAATATACAAACAATCTTAAGTTATTTATGTCACTTTTCAGATAATGTAGAATGACTTTTTTCTGCCTGGAGTAGCATTTTGAAAAATAGAGCTTGAGGAACCGAAGCAAATCATGGTGAAAAGTGATAAAAGTTTTTAGAACTTCTTGGAAAACTGAAAGTAAATCAGAGTCCAGATGGTTGCCACCCAAGATTTCTGAGCAGAAATACTTCTCCAAGATCGGCCTCTGCATTAGAGGACTAGAAAGGAATCTGGTGCTTCTAAAAAACTGCCCTGGCTAGCTTAAAAACCTGTTCTGAGCAATTATTGAAGATAAAATAAACATTCTTGCTGAAGAATGGCTTCCTCCAAGTGACATCTTCGTTCACTGATGATATATACATGATATATATTTAGAATGTCTATATACCAGTGGACAAAGATGAAATGGCAGGTATGTTTTGTTTTGACAGTCACACTAAAAACAAACTTTTAGCAGTCATGAGGTGAGAAAGGATTGCACATTACAGATTGGTAGACCTGATTAAAGACTAGGAAGCAAAGAATAGAAATTGATAGGGATATTAAGAGAGGGGCCTCCATCTTTTGAGGACATGTTTTGGGAACAGCGCTAGAGTTGGAATGAAATATATGATAGTCCAATTTATTGATCACATCAGATTACTGAAACAACCATAATTTATGATGTACCATGTCGGATATAATGCCGAAATAGAAACCATTGTTTTCTATAAAACATAGCAAGTTAGGTCACATATATTTAGGGGAATCATGTTGCTGTAGAATAAATGTTATATCCTATAAAATGTTAAAAGCTCCTTAAGATTTAAATGCAGGGAACTAGTTTGAATACTGGTATGGGAAGATGTATTTGCAGAAAAGGAAACTTGGCAAAGTACACTTTGAAATATATACTGACAACTGATTCATTGTTAGGAAAATGGTTGCTGTATAACATGTGATGGCATTGAATACTGGGCTAGCTGTCAGATCCGAATTAACTTTCTGTTGAAATTATCATGACAGATTTTGCACCTGCCCCAGGTGCAGAACAAAAAAACCTGCTCCAGTAATTCTCTATGCTTGAATTTTCTGATGTTGAATAAAGGCGCATAATTAAACAGTACAAAATTTCAGAAGATATTTTAACACGGATGTGGATACACCCTTTGTACATGAGATTACAATCATGGTGATATTTTTCTGAAATCCAATTGATACTCAGAAAACTGCAGGGCCATACAGATAGTCCTCGACTTACAACAGTTCATTTAGTGACCATTCAAAGTTACAACAGCACTGAAAAAAGTTCCTTATGACCATTTTTCACACAACTGTTGCAGGATCAAAATTCAGAAGCTTGGCTATTGACTCATATTTAGGAAGGTTGCGACCTTCTGACAAGCAAAGTCAACGGGAAAGTCAGATTCACTTAACCACCATGTTACTAACTTAACAACTGCAGTGATTCACTTAATAAATTGTGGCAAGAAAGGTGGTAAAATGGGGCAAAACTCAACAAATGTCTCACTTAGCAACAGAAATTTTGAACTGAATTGTGGTCGTAAGTTGGGGACTACCTGCACTGCTGTGTTTACACCCTCAGCCTAATATATGCCTTGTAAACAGAAGAAATAAATGGTGCCAGAAGATCCATGTATATATATATTTTGTCTACAGACGAGCATAGAGGCTTGTTCTGATCTGGTATTTTTAAAATCAATTTGGAAAAATGAGATTTTGGATAATTCTGTCTCTACCATTCTACCTTTACAGAATTATCCATTTTTAATCAGTTTCTCCAGCCAATATTTGAGGGCCATCTTAATTCCTTCCAAGCACTTTCCATCTCTTCTTCTCTCATTTTAAAGTTTTTTTTTGTTTTTTGTTTTACAAACATTTCAATGCGTGAAAAGTGGCACCTGGGTGTCATACGTTCTAATACAAATAAAACTAATAGCATTAGTCATAGTTATTATTTTCAACAAACACATATTTCTAATAGTAATACAATTTATATAAAGTTACACTATGTCTTTATTCGATTATTATTGCTTTTATTTTATTATATAAAAGTGTATACACTAATATTCCCCTTTTCTCTTATTTCTATCTCTTATTCTAACTTTTAAACATGTCACCCTTTGTTAAAAAACATTTTCTTTCTATCCGACCTAACTTCTAATCATGTCACCTACCCCAAAAAATTAGAAAGTATTATTCTCAATTTCACCGTGCCAATTTCCCACAAATCAGTAGATTTGCTGACTGTACCAGATAGATTCTGATGGTGTTGCCATTTTGAAACTACAAGAGCTAGTATTTGTATTTTTAATGTTTTAAATTGGGCTCCTGATTGGATGGCCTTATTATTCTTAATTATTCATGCATGAAGTTGTGGGGGAGAGGGGTTAAAAAAAACTACAGAGAAAAAAGCTGTTCAAGTCAAGAAGGGATGTGAGTGGAGTGGGGACACATACACAGACATATTTTTGGAAGGAAAACAGATTTGGACACATTAAGCATTCCATGAAAAAATCAACCTCTTTTAGGAGCATATCCAATGAGTCTAAAAAAAGACTTATTCAGCAATACCAAATTATATGTTGTACCGGAATACAGGTAAGTTCTTGACTTATAACCACAATCAGGACTCTTTTGCTAAGCAAGGCAGTTAAGTGAATTTATACCTTTTTAATGAATCACTATAGTTGTTAAGTGAATCCTGCGGTTCATTAAATGAAACCATCTTCCCCCATTCATTTTGCTTGTTGGAAGCCAGCGAGGCTGGAAATGGCAATCGCGTCCCCACCCCAGATGCTGCAATGATTGTAAATACCTGCCACTTGTCAAGCGGTTGAATTTTGATCATGTGACCATGGAGATGCTGCAATGGCTATAAATGCAAGGACCAGTTGTAAGTCATGTCAGCCAATGATACAATAGCATCATTGTAACTTTGAATGGTTGTAAGCTAGTCCACCATTTAATGAAAATGAAAAAAAGTATCAGTTTATATGCATGAACAATAAAACAATATTTTAACCCCAAAGGATCAAGGCATTCTGATTATTTTCTGATTTTAAGCATCAGTGTATGGGTGCAGTTTCTTAAAAGTAAAACCCTCGTGTAAGGCTGTGGGTAGAAAGAGGCTGAAAGTTGGGTTAAGTCTTCTTTCTGGATTATCTTAATTTAAAGATTTATTCTGACTTGACAAGCATGAATTTTAAAAAAATGGTCCTACAGGGGTTCAACCTCTATCGTTGTTTTTAGTCTCCTGTATAATAATATTTTTTCCTTCCCTAACCTCATTTGCTCAAAGTTAGCTAAGAAATCAGACATCTAGCTTGTTGAAACACACATATTAAAATTTACTCCATATAAATAGAGGAGCATTAGTTAGAGAAAAACAATGCAACTATTTTTACATCAGGAACTGCTTTTTGTCAAAATAAAACAAGTCCAGTGAGTTATGGTGATATATCCCAGATGAGGACCTGTCACTATGTCTAGCTTTGGAGTTAGCAAAATAGATGCTAAAATGTTATTTTAGGAACAGCTCTCCCTCATCTTTTTTTAGGATAACATTAACTAGAATATATATGTGTGCCAGAATTTGACAGAGCTCATATTAGATTATGTATATGTATGCTGGCATCTGTATGTGAATGCTCAATGAGCCAAGATTAATTTTGCCAGTTTCTAAAAAGTGAAGAGATGCACAACTGAAATTTGACAGTCATTTAAATGAGGCTCAGTACATTCACCACTGTGCTTCTGAAAATAAGAGACACAGAATTAATCTGGGCCATTCAATGCCAATCAAACTTGGGGGCCTGACAGCAATATAATCCATTTTGTGTCAACATTGAAAGAGTAAAGATGCAAATCTTTCAAAGAAAAAATGTATTCGTCCATAGTATATAACCAGATCAGTGGTGAAATTCAATTTTTTTTACTACCAGTTCTGTGGACGTGGTAGAGGAAGGATACTGAAAAATCCCCGTTCCTTTCCCACTCCTGGGGGAAGGATATTGCAAAATCTCCATTTCCTCCCCACTCTGGGGTCAGCCAGAAATGGTATTTGCTGGTTCTCTGAACTACTCAAAATTTCTGCTATCGGTTCTCCAGAACCTGTGAGAACCTGCTGAATTTCACCCTTGAACCAGGTATATTACTTTGCAGGTATAATAAAAGTAGGCAAGATAATTAATAACTGGGCAACATTCTTTAGCCAGTTTTACCAAAGCGGCCACAATAATGTGTCAGATGTAAGCCACGGACCATGGGGATGTGGATGGGTGGGGGATACAGTACTCCAAAGAAGAAAATTCTTTCGGTGGTGTTCTAACCTTCTAGCCAAATTTCAGTCTGGTCTTGACCCAGACGTATATGAGGAAGAATTAAGAACCCATGATGGTCAACATAACTGGAGAATCTGTTATCCCAGAGTAGCAGCCCTTTGACCAGCTGAAAATTATGAATGGAAACACCTTGTGAGATTCCAAAAGGGCAAGACAAGGTTCTCTGCTATCTCCAATTTGGTTCATTTTAGTTCTTAAAGTACAAAATAGAGACAAGATGAGAGAAATTAAGGGAGTTAGGAGTGAAAAAGAAACTTGAGAGCATTTGTGAATGATTGGTATTAGCTTTAGAAATCCATTAGAGGCATTAATGGGAAAAGATACTTTGGCATGTGAGGTTTTAAGATTAATAATTGCAAGACAAAAATATTAAACTGGGAAATTAAATAGAACTTCTGGAGTAAACTGGCTTTAAGATTGAGAAAAAAAGTAAAACACTTGGGAATTACTATGACAAATATGAATTGCATGTTCTTTCAAAATATGTTGAGTCATGGAATGAAATTAAGATGGAAGAAATTAAAATGGTCATCCCTAGGCAATCAACATCTATAATAAAATTATTCCCCCCTCCCAAGAATCATGCTTTTGTTCTTTACAATACCTATTTTGACCATTGATACCCCATTTATACAACGGCAAAAATATTTATCTAAATTGATATGGCAAGGTAAAACTTCATGAGTTAAATACAGAGTGTTACAAGATGCCAGGAACAATTTGAAATTGTACTTTGCTGCTTGTTGTTTGGTCTGGATGAAAGAATGGATCTCACTGAGTAACAAGAGACTTTTAGAGTTAGAGGATCACAGCCTGAAGTTTTGATGGCATGGGTATTTATGGTACGATGAAACTAAACTTAAAGTGGATTTTAAAAAACGTATTAGACATGTCATATTAATACGGAATACAGGTAGTCCTCAACTTATGATTTGTAGTTTAACGATCACTTGAAGTTACAACAGATTTAAACTTTATGACTCATCCTTGAAGTTGCAACAGCTGCCCCCCCCATCACATGATCACATTTCAGGTGCTTGATATCTGGCTCACTTTTACAAATGGATTATAGTGTTCCATGATCACATGACCATGATCTGCGATTACTTTTTTGCTGCTTTCCAGCAGAAAAAGGCAAAAAGTGCCCTTTAGTTATTCTGAGTTCTATAACAACCATGTGGTTCATTTAAAAACCATGTAATTCACTTAACAACCAGTGATTCACTTTATGGTGGTTTAAGATTGACTGGTCATGTGGTGTCTCAACTCACAACTACAACTTATGACCAAAGTTCTGAATGGTCATAAGCCAATAGCCATAGCCCTTAGACTTATATACCACTTCAGAGTGCTTTACAGCCCTCTCTAGGCGGTTTACAGAGTCAGCATATTGCCCCTAACAATCTGGGTTCCCATTTTACCAAGAAGAATGGAAGGCTGAGCCAACCTTGAGCCGGTCAGAATCGAACTCCTGGCAGTGGAAGGCAGAGTTAGCCTGCAATACTGCATTCTAATCACTGCGCCACCAGGGTTCAGGTAGTCAAGGATTACCTTTAGAAATAAACCCAGGCTGTGGATCTCAGCTAAAGAAGCATATCATGGAAGCAAAACTACAGATAAGGACAAATGGTTGATGTATCAGGAATTATTGGAAAACCATCAAGGGGAATTTAAAATTAAACCAAGAGACAATTAATAGTAGAAGTTTATCTTTGTCAGTGGTTTTCCCATTTACAGTTATCAGATTCAAAATGGACAAAAAATATGATATATAGCAAAGTTAAGGCAGAATTAGAAGTATAGTTCCGCATTGATACTAAACATGTAATCATTAAATGTATAAACTTTTCTTGAAGTCACAGAGAGAGGAACAAGAGATTAAACAATATATGACAAAATGGGTTAAGAATTTTGGTTATAATATAAAGATGGCCCAGTGGGAAAATATGTGGTGAAAAACTTTGAATTTACCTTGTGTCTTAAAAGAGAATTGTTATAAAATGATGCTTCATTGATATATATGATCCCAGAGAAATTATCTAGTATGTATAAAGAAACTTCAAATATATGGTATGTTGCAAATATGAACAACATGAAGGCATATTTTATCATGCTTGGTGTCAAGACATGTAAATAAACCTAAAAACAGGTCTACATTTATTGATGACTGAAAACCTATGGAGTGTTTGCATAAAAATGAAAAAAATGAACATGATTTACAACTTTGACGATTAGTCAGGATAGATTATAGAATAATTTTATGATATCAATTTAGAGAAATAAGTTATACCTGTACGGTAGTCATAACTCTTGTGAAAAATAATGGAAGCCCCTTCTCTACCTTTTTTTTTCTTTCTTGTATTTTTCTTCAACTTTTTTCCTTTCACTTTTTTCTTATATTAGCTTGTTTCAGTCTTTATCCTTGTTTAAAAGTTTCAGTAAAACTTATACCGAAAAAATTAACAGGAAGAATGTCTTTCTTACGCCAAACTAGGTTCCATATATGGTCATTGGGATTGGGGCAAGCTAATAATAGCATAAATAAGTAAATAAAAAAGGACTCTTTTGTCGTGACCTTCAATATTTACTCTTTAGTCCAGGGGTGTCCAACCTTGGCAACATTAAGACCAGTGGACTTCAACTCCCAGAATTCCCTAGCCAGCCATGGTCTTAAAAGAAAACAGGTCTTAAAAGTTTAGCATTTAGTCTGCTTTAGTCCCTGTAATTAAAGAGATATCAAACAAGGCAAGAATCTTTATTTCCTCCTGGATGTACGTAACAACACCTATTGCATTTTCACCCACAACAACCTTGTGGGGTAGATTGGGGACAAGGTCAATTTTTATTACTATATTTTGACATATACAGAGAGTGAAAGTAAATTTTCCCAATGATTTAAAAAAAACCCCACAAAAAGACGGTGCAGTAGAGGTGCTGTGATTTCTACCAACTTGAAAATCCCACGGTTCTTATTTATTTACTTTTTAAAAAAAATTCTCTCTGAAAATAGCTAATGAAAATATATAAATTCCATAAAGCTTGTATGAAAAAGAAGTTCAAAACATGTAGCATGCAAATTTCCTGGCAAATACAGCATACACACGGACACAGAGATTTAGTAGGAATATGTGCACAAGCATAGACATATATCATATCCCGGTGTGCTCACTAGTAAGATCTTTATGATTTACCTTTCAGTATCACTATGATTTTTGTTTAATCTGTCGGCTATTTCAGATTAAATCTTATTATGAACTTTCCTCTAACTACTGCTGGGCTGGTTAGAGAGGACTGCACTTTTTAATCCCTTTGTGGGTTACTATGTTTGATAATGCTTACCTTGTGTTTTTGAAGGACTGTTTTCATTATTTCAGTCCACACAGATGCTAGACTCCCAAGGAGACTCTTCAACTTTCTGCCAGTTGAAACCAGTGTTTGGCCAAAGGCTCTTCTCCCCAAATAGCAAAATTCAGCATTTAAATTTGCAGGCATAGAACCCAAGTTCCAACTACTAATCAAATTCCGAAGACTTTAATTTTCCCAATTATTTTCAATAGCTTATATGAACTCAATCCTGGCATATCTAACAGTGATAATATGGGAGAAGCAATAGGTAACTTGGAACCTTTCTGATATTTAAGAGCACAACCCTCCTTAATTCTAGCCAACATCAAGCTGAAATACAATTTGGTTTTATTTAGGCTTAATACATTTTGCTCCAGCCATTTGGTAGATCATGTCTTAATTCAATGTAGGAACCCAGCTAGCTATAAGGTAAATATAGTATTAGTATTATTTGCAATTTAATTTGCTTAGATTTTCGGTTAGTTTTACATCTGTTCTACCATTTAGAATTAGGTGCTGTTTTCAAAATAAGAAAGAATATATGAACTATTTTAGGCCAGGTCCAATTATACCTAAACTGGCAAGACAGACCTTGTTTCATTTTGTTCCCAATAAGTATGGACTGCAGTTTAGCATAATTTTTTTAAAGTATACACACGCTACTGAACTGTCAATTAAGTGAGCTAAAAGACCACACAATTAATTCCCCAGTCCTACTTTAAGGTGAAGGAAGCATGCTGAACAACAACCTATGTGTGAACCCAGCTTAAACATAACTATTTTAGAGGAAGGGGCAGATTTTCTCCAAATAATATAGATGAGTTAAATGCTGAAATCCTTCCTTATCTGACTGCAACATATTTGCATCCTAGGTTTCAATCCAAGAAATGATTAGCATCGTGGGACTCAACATTCAATGAAATTCTGTCTGCATTCATGTAACCCACTCAATAAACATGTGGAGATTTTGTTTTGTGTGAACCCAGCTAATTGTGGCTTTAAGCCATGGCTTATGTAAATGCAGCTAAATTAAGATTTGAACCCAGTTCCTAGCTGCCAACCCAATGACTTCCCCATTCTATTTTTAAGAACCCACTGGATTTTTTTTCTTCAAGTTGGCATATTTCCTTCAACAACTACATATTATGTTTAATATAATTTCTAGATTAGTCCAAAATACCAAGTTCAGACAGCAACAGTATGAAACCTTTCTTCTAAGGATGGGATTTGCTGAACTCCTAGTCTGAGTAACGTGTGAAAATTTTGTTAATTTACCTCCATGTGTCTCTCTTTGGACTCAGATTAAGCTGGAAAAGGATACAAATTGATTAAATTCTGTTTTTCCATGAATTTGTTTTTATTCCTTTTTCCAAGCCACTAGGATAGGGCAGAATAACATTTAGAATTTTAAAATTACATCATGTATATATAATGCTTCTGGAAGGACAGTTTTAAATGATCTTGAGCTTGCAAAGAAGTGGAAAATACATGTGGCACTTGATTATCCACATTCTCATAACAATGATTTATTGAAAAGATAATGTTCTTTTAAAAAAAGGAAAAAAGAGAAAATTATAACAAAAGATCCAGACGTGAACAATGTTAATTCTGCAACCAATCCTGTAACATTTTAGCTGGCAATAACCCTCTCAGCTTCAGAGGACTTTCTTCTGGGATGAGTTTCTATAAAACTGCAAACATAGTTTTCATCCCATCCAACACAGAAGTGTAATAGAAATCTAAAAGCACTTGGGCAATGATATTATACTTTTCAGCTATTTGGGGATATAAAAACAGACTTTTTAAGACAATGTCACAAACATAAAGCAGAAGCCTGATAATATTTCAGCAACTAGTACAAATGTAAAAAAATAAAAAACTTCACAGCTAGAGTCAGAGACAAACTATAGACTTTATATGAGTGTAAAATAGAGAAAAACCAGAATTCCTACATCAGTCTAATCACTTCCGTGCATTTGGTAAGTTTCAGTTCATAAAAGCTTATTCCTTTTAATAATAAAATGTGTTGTTCTCAAAAGATACTACCTCCTCCGCCTCCTCCTGATTTTTAGTTACTTTAGACCTATGCAACTCTCTTCTCACCTTGTTTAAGAGTAACTATCACTGCTACTTTTTCTCTTTTTATAATGCATGACGACAACGATGACAAGAAGGGCATAGAAGTTGAGAACTGAGAGCTGCATTTGATTTCCAGATCCCTCAAACATGACAGAAGATAACCATTGATAAACCTGTACATTATAGAAGATGCTCAGTTCATTATAAGCTGAATGTAAATGCAGATTAAATAAAATGCCTTTCTTGATCCAGTTACCTTTTTGCATCCTCATCATGATCTTCGTAGGCAAAACATGGACTTGGCCAAGAAGAAGTTGTACATCCTGAATCGAGTCATGTATGCAGTGGCCATGTTTTTTTACATTTTAGACAAAACTGCAGCTCTCAGTTCTCAACTTTATGCCCTTCTTGTCGACGTCGTCATGCATTATAAAAAGAGAAAAAGTAGCAGTAATAGTTACTCTTAAACAATGTGAGAAGATAGTTACAAAACTTAATCATTGTATGAGTAGACTTCCCTCAATAGAAAGAACTTCTAAAAAGACTTTTCACTAAGTAAAAAAAAAAAAAAAAACCACAGGGGATCAAAGCATGAGATTATCTTTGATCCCTTTCTCTAACATCGCAAAACACTTTGACAAGAAATGAATGTGGTAAAGAATTTTTCTGGATCTTTTCTAGTCTTGTATTTTCTAACACTTTAGTGCCATTGAGAAGTTTTCCAGATATAACTCTCTTGAACAATCTTGGCTGCAATATAACAATGTTATGTTCTTTTACCCCTTTCAAGCAAGCTTGTTCAGTAACTAATAGATATTACAAAAATTGTAAGGGGGAAAAAAGGAGGGGGGAACCCTGTATAAAACATCTGTTCTCTCTGCAGTTTTTTCATTGCGAAGCAATCACCTTTATTGAATTTTAAGATTATTCAGACATTTTTTCCTGATATCCCTTCTAATTATTTTCTTTTCGAGTAATTAAACCATCTCCTCCATGCATTTTTTTTTAAAAAAAACAACAACTATGTTCCTGCCTCTGCAGAGAACACAAAACACGCCAGCTTCGAAAGCTAAAAATAGACTGTTCCATTCGGAATGCAAACTATTCAGTCTTCAAAACTATTTATACAGTGCGCGAATTAATTGCAGATGGTCAATTTGTACAGCAAGGTTCCTGAAGCCGATACAATAGCGCTGCTCCCTTTTCCTAACTGAGGGCAGGTAAAAATGCTTTAGGTGTGGGTTATTATAAGGTACAATGCAGTTTATTTAAACCTCTTTCTGTTGGGGGCATTCATTTTGTAAAATAACCATTTGCTTTTGCGCACCCTCACGAAAGAGATTCTGTGATGCATTCTTTTTCCTGTTCTGTGTTATGCTGTTGTGCTGTTTGTCGGAAAAGCAGAAAGAAAGCTACGGATAAAACCCAGGAAGTACAGTATTCTGAATTATACTTTTAACATTATTTTCCAACAACTTCTAGAACTAAAAGTTTAACAGCTTACCAAGCAAATTTAAAATATTTTAAAAGTAGCCAGTCGTCTTTATGTCTAAACAAAAATGCTAGTGATGAAAGCTCTTTGATCTACCTTTCTGTATCAATGCAATCCTATCAGGGCACCTTTTGGTCTGCAGATATTAAAACAGGAACAAGATAAGATTTGTGAGGGCTGAGGTAAAACGGGAGGCAAGGTTTTTGGTTTCTCATATGGTTGTTTGATAAACAATAACTTCATCTGCAAAATATTTTTCAAGCTTAAACCTTAAGAAACTTTACTTTTGCAGTCAATAAAAAGAACTCAGAAAGGAGATAGGAGAAAATGTTAACCGTGTTCACCTTCTTAATTCATCAATAAGCAGGTACTTCCTATTCTGCTTTTAGCACAATAATTACAAATATATGTTGCCTTAAATCATAGATAAGGTGCAATACAGAGTCATTTGGACATAGCTCACAAGGGAAAATTTAACTCTGTTAAAATGTATTGCAGGCAGAGATGGATGCTAACTTCATTGTTTGGCCCTGACATTCCCAAGGCCTAACAGGATTAGATTTTGATACCAATAAAGATTCTCTCAATTACGTATTTTTAATGGGTCTAGTTTGCCATTGCATAAATTGAGTCCAAGGTGAACTAGCTTATCTACCATTAAATTCAGATCTAAACCTATATAATACAGTTTTCAGAAAACTTCACAATGTCTTGCACGCCACATTGAAGTTAACAAAGAATACCTAATTTTCTCTGTATTACAGGCTATTCTTTTAATTTCCACATTTTGATGAATCTTTGTTTACCAGATATGATAGCCAGACTGGATAAAATAGTTGAGTTCATACCACGCAGCAAGCTATGATTGCTTTTCATTATCATTTCTAGAGCAGCTTCAGTAGTTTGATTAAACTTTTGCACTAGCCCAAAATGAAGAAGCAGATCACATTTTGGGTTAAATGGATGCACAAAACCCAGACAGGATATAGAGTCTAATAATTTGTATCACATTAAAACTGCATAAACAGAAGGGTTTAGATTGTTCTGCTGTCGGAGTGGCAGAGAAGATGCTGTTTTTCCCTCCTGGGTTCAAAAGCAAAATTGAACTAGCAAAATTTAGAATAGAATAGAATAACAGAGTTGGAAGGGACCTTGGAGGTCTTCTAGTCCAACCCCATACTTAGGCAGGAAACCCTACATCACTTTAGACAAATGGTTATCCAACATCTTCTTTAAAACTTCAGGTGTTGGAGCTTCTGAAGGCAAGCTGTTCCACTGATTAATTGTTCCAACTGTCAGGAAATTTCTCCTTAGTTCTAGTTTGCTTCTCTCCTTGATAAGTTTCCAGGTGCTTTGGGGAATAGCTTTACTCTCTCTTCTTTGTGGCAGCCCCTGAGATATTGAAACACTGCTATCATGTCTCCCCTAGTCCTTCTTTTCATTAAACTAGACATATCCAGTTCCTGCAACAGTTCTTCATACGTTTTAGCCTCCAGTCCCCTAATCATCTTTGTTTATTACAATTATTTAGTTCAATCCTAAAAATGGATCAGTAATAGAATCGAGGCAGTCAAGTTTGTTGTATTTGTTCCTCATTGGGCACACGGGATACCTGACCTGACTCAGCTTCCCTGGGTCCCCATTGTTTTCCTAGCTGGTTTCAAGAGTTGTGTACTGGTTTAAGTCTTGGCAGTCTAATGGAACAGTCCCTTCAAGTTGCCCAGGTACCAAACATAATTAAAATTACTCAAAATTAAATTAAAAACAAACTAAGGTTACAACCTTTTCAGGGATGGCACCAACCTTTGTGGAATTTTTTCCCCTTCTGGAGTGCTTTTGGGCTTACCAAAGATCTTTCTGAAGATCATTCCTGAACATTAGCCTTCCCTTTTTAATGGACTCTATTAGAATAATTATTGTGTGTAAATAAAATGATTTTGCCTCAAAAATAAAAAACAAAGAGTTTTCTCAACATTTACTATTTGTTTTTTCTTATTTTCAGTTGTTGGCTTTACTATTTAAATCAGTGATATACACTACCAGGGGTTGATTCCATGGGACACTATGGATAGAAATGCAATAATAAATAAATAAAAAATCTCCATTACCCTTGAAAGTAGAAGGCTATTGTGGAAGCAAATTTGTTGTTGTTTGCCTCCTGAGATAATTCTTTATCTGTGCATAGTGCTTTTCCAGTCTTGTGGAAGGGAGACATATCATTAATCCACATTTCACTTATCTTAGCCACAGTATTGTCCCTCAAAATGAAATTCTGCTTATTTGATATCAATTGTATGGCACATATTGATAATGATATTTCAAATATTCAGAAACCTGAAAGTCAATCTAGTGTTATTAGATTATGTCAGAAAATCATTTTTGACCATATACAATTGCAAAAGAATATAAAATTAGGAGAAACAAAAGAATAATTTAGGCCTTATTTCTTGCCACTAGTTCTTGATGCTTTTTTAAAATGCATTTCTGATTTCACTGGGAACTGCTGTTTATTTCCAAATGTTATAACAAACACCAGCCTCTCAAAACTTCTTTTTTAGGGGTGGTGTGGGGGTGAATGACAACCAACCAATGGAATAAAGAGTGCTTGTTCACAGCAGAATTTAGTAACATTAAGTTTCATTTTGTACCAGAAACTCTACAATATAGTTTACAGGGAATTCAAATAATGCCAAGAAGAAACCAAATACTCCGGGGGGGGGGGGGGCATAGCCCTACTCCATCAAATCCCAGTGTGATTGTATAATATTTGCATTCCATAAACTGCACATTGGTAGATGTTTTGAGGCACGTTGTGGTTCGGACACAAGGATTTTTTTTAAAGTAGGAGAGGGTGAGATTTTGGATAGTCCTTGATAAACAGGCTGATATCAAAATAAGAAATGTTTGCTGGAAACAACTGTTGCCCGTGTTTTTGAAATAATTATTGCCCTATTGTTGTTTTAGGCATCATAATAACCTTTCCTATTACAGTGTTTCAGTATTTTTATGAGCCATTCATCACCATATATTCATTCCTGTCACCACAGCCTTAAGCGTACTTGCAGTGTCCGAGTTCCATTCCAGTCTGCTTTTTTCAATTAATAAATCCCCTTTAAATTCTATTACAGCTCCCAAGGAAAAAAAAAGTATTTTTCCTGCCACTGAAATATTCTTTTCTCTAAGTTAATAATGCAGATGGCATGAATTATGTTTTCCTCTTCCAAATGAACGGGATTTTAACACAAAGGCATTTGCAGCAGTAACAAAGTTGCTGATTGCGCTGTGTGATATATAGAATAATATGTCAACTTTTTATTGCAACAATATTCCCTGCCAGGGATCCTCTAAATCAGATGGAAAAAAAATTGAAATGAAACACTGTAATTAGGATTACCAACTGATTAATTTTTGGCCCAGTGACCTTGTATTTCAAGTCTCAAGTATTAACCAATTGTGCTTTTCTTGCAAAGGCGAAAGTGGTGAATTTATAACATGCAGCCTGAACAGTATAAATTTGGTTATGCTGCACATTCAAGATGGGCCTCACAAATGAAACGTCAGTTGCTTAATATGATGAGTTGCATCTCCTAAAGTTCAAAGCCTTAGAATTGTGTTTTTTTTTTTATTTTGACATTGCAAAGTAACATATCGAAGAGAATATAGCCTTTATTTATGCATGATTTTTCATCTTTAGGTGGAAGGAGATGGCATCAAAGAGTGTGACGTCAGCAAAGCTCCAGTAATGGACTTTACCCCCATGTCACTTTGCCATCTCTGGCTCCCAATTAAAGCAAATTAGTTCTGGAGGAACAAGGAAAGTTAACATCCCAGGTGCTTGCTCTCATTCCATTCCCCTTCACTGCGAAGTGGTACTATTTGGGCATAAAGTGGAAGGACAGTGAGAAAACAGTGCATCATTATAGCCTATCTCCATAATGGCGAACCTATGGCAAGCATGCCACAGGTGGCATGCAGAGCCCTCTCTGCGGGCATGTGAGCGGTCGCCCCAGCTCAGCTCCACCGCGCATGTGTGTGTGCCTCCCGCTGGCCAGCTGATTTTCAGGTCTCTGCCGCGCACGCGCGGTGAATCATATCTCCATGTGCAGTGAGTCGTGTGTGCATTGCGGGGGTTGAGGTCATGTGTGCATGTGTGGGGGAGAGGGGTGCGGCCGATTTTTGGTCTCAGGTGGCTGCAGGGAAGCTTGCTAGGCCCAAAATAGGGCACAAGGGGGTGCACTGTGTCCCCAGCGGCCTGTTTTTGTTCCCAGGGGGTTGCAGGGAGGCCTGTTAGACCCCCAATAGGGGGGTGTGAGCATGCAAGGGGGCGGGGGATGCACACACATGCTCAGGGGACCTGGCGGGCGGGTGTCACATGTGCATTGCATTATGGGTGCTGTCACATGTGCGCGCTTTCAACACGCAATGACAAAAGGGTTGGTTAGTCATCACCGGCCTATCTAGTTTTTTTGCGGACTTGATTTTCAAGTCTGGTTTATCTCATGAGGCTGACAATACTATCATAGCCAGAGCTTTGGGGATAGTCTTTAGTTTGAAGCAACTGATATTTGTCATTTTTATATTTCATTGTTTTGACTGGAAAAGATACAGATGAAGCCTGGAGAAGAAAGATACCTTCAGTTAATACTAAAAACAGACATCCTAGTACAACCTGAAATTTTTAGACTCCTATTCCCCCTGAAATTTCTTTGGCTCACGCTCTGATCCTTTTCTGGAAGGCCTTGGAAGACCTGGCTGTTCTCCCAGGCCTTGAGTTGGGGTAGATAGGGCCTCCTTGATGGATGAGTTTTTATACCTGTCCTAGATTGATTGATTGAATAATATATTGGTTACTTACATGGTATTGAGCTTACCCAATGAAATAAATAAATAAATAAAAATTCCCACCTACATGGTCCTTGCCACTAGTGGTGCTAACTGTTGCGGATGGGAGAAACACAGAGCACATAATATTGCCTACCTCTTCCGTACAAAATGAATAGTTGGAAAAGGAAGTAATTCAAAATACTATAATAGGGATATTAGTGACGGTGTAAGTAGAGATTTTTTTTTAGTGTTGCAACCATCTTTTTGTGCACTCTAGATAATTGGGGAAGAATTATCACCAGGCCTGCATAGCTGTTCTTCAAAGTGATGCCATAATTCGGGAACCCACCTATCCAGAGTTTATGTATTCTATTTATTTTGAATTTATTGTAAGTTGATTTAAAATAAAGAACACTTAAGGAGATTTGAGAGATGGATATGAATTAATTTGAGAACTTATTTGGAATGATTTAAATGGGAAATTAATTTGCTTCCCTTCAGAAGAGAAGAATTGTATTCATTGTTTTTAAACATTCTTGTAGCTTGAAAATTTAGCACATGAATATGCAATTAGTCTATGAAAGTATTCTTTTTTTTCATTGTTATATATCTTTGTTGGCAAGATATTAAATGACAATTCTAGGGAAAGAATAAGTGCAAGTAGTTGATAAAATATTACATGACATTAGGAGTAATGATTATAAATAACTCAAAGTGGGCTTGTAAATTATTGTTAATATTAAACCTGGATAGCATTATTGGTAAACCATGGTTAAACCACTAAACACTAGGAAAATAATAACATGAGCATATCCTACTTGGAAACTATGATTGGCAGAAATTTGATAATAATAGAGTTTTAAAGTGATTGTATTATATTGTATTTATGGCATCCTGTTGCAGTTCCAGCTACCACAGGTCAGGTGGGATATCAGACATATTGTATTTTATCCAACTTTATAGACAAAGCAATTTTCCTGTTGTGTAAGAAGTGCTTGATTTGAAAACTGGAATAGTTGGACAAAGTTTGCTGGAATCAGGGTGGACAGGAAGAAAAAGAAGGGATAGTAAAAGAAAAGGTAAAGAAACAAAAGAATAAAGATGGTTTTTACAAGTGAGTTTGGGTCAGCTTAACAATGTAGAACAAAGAAACCAATGCCAGATAGATCTATTTTTATTGTATAGGCAGTCCTCCCTTAATGAACATTTATTCAGTGACTGTTCAAAGTTATGACAGCACTGAAGATATTGTAGTTGATATCCAGTTCTCAAGCTTACAGCTGTTGAGTGGCCCACAGTCATGTGATCAAAATTCAGGAGCTTGACAGCCTGCCCACATTTACAACTGCAGGCTGCGTCTCTGCCTTTTTCACTACCCTACGCTCTGCCACTCCTGCCTCCTGGACCTCTTATCATCTTGCAAGCTGCCACCCCAGCTGACCTTCTTCCTACTGCTGTTGCTGAGATGCACCTGTCTTGCCTCTTTGTGGGGTAGCTGCTGGCCACACATAGCATTCCCAAAATCTTGCAAGGCCTTCCCAAGACTGTGCAAGGCTTTGGAAAGGGCCTTTTCCTATGGAATGGGCCACTCGCCAGGGCCAACTCACCATGTGGGCAAGTTATCCCACTAACTAATTGCCCACAGGACAATCCAATAATTAAATTTCATTATTTAAAATAGCTTAAAAATAGATTAATTTTTGTCATTCATGTTTCATTTTGTCTCTCCTTTCGGATTCTTTCTTTAATAAGTCTATTCTACCATTTCTTTGATATTAGTGTAACTCCTGTCCTGTGGCAAGTTGTTCCTCAGTGAGTTGACTGTAGTGGGGTGTTTTGTGGCTAGTTGGCCATGGAGAGTTGTCCTATACCTCCTCCATCCATGCTTCTCATTCACCCCCTTGCACAAGATGGGAATGGGAAATTTATGTTCTGGGATTCCCATTAAATTGACAACAAAAGCAGGATAATTGCTTATTTTTTTTTAAAAAAAGCAGAGTTATGGGTTTAATTGCCAAGAAACCCACTGATAAGCGTTCACAAACTCCACTTTTGCCATGACTTCTTTAAGCACAGTGTATTGAATAAGTCACAGCTGATGGGGTCACACAACACAGACTCACAAACCATGATTTACCAACCACAATGGTTGGGTTGGCAAAACAAGCCAAACCTCATTTTAGTTCAGTAATCCTAAATTTTAGTACTACATGTCTGAGGAAGCTCCTTGGTGATTAAAGTTTGGAG
This sequence comes from Thamnophis sirtalis, assembly GCF_051295495.1. Taxonomy (NCBI): domain Eukaryota; kingdom Metazoa; phylum Chordata; class Lepidosauria; order Squamata; family Natricidae; genus Thamnophis; species Thamnophis sirtalis. Next base: position 83,891,496 of record NW_028261387.1, on the reverse strand, counting down.
TTTGGAGTTTATTCAATTTGTAGGCCGCCCTATTCCCCAAAGGGACTCAGGGCGGCTGAACAAAGCCAAGGGAGGGGAAATTACAAAAAGTAAGACAAAGACAATCAGACAATGCGAACAATTTAAAAGCACAACAAATTCAAGTGGGGGGGGGGACTCAACCCCAGACTTGCTGGGACAGCCAGGTCTTCACAGCCGTCCGGAAGGCCTGAAGGGTGGAGAGGGTCCGAATCTCCACGGGGAGCTCGTTCCAAAGGGCCGGGGCCAGAGAAGGCCCTCCTCCGAGTAGTCGCCAGCTGACATTGGCTGGCAGATGGAACCCGGAGGAGGCCAACCCTGTGAGATCTAATGGGTCTGTGGGAGGTAATCGGCAGAAGGCGGTCTCTCAAGTACCCAGGTCCAATACCACGTAGGGCTTTATAAGTAATAACTAGCACCCTGAAGCGTATCCGGAGACCAATAGGTAGCCAGTGCAGCTCGCGGAGGATAGGTGTAAGGATAGGTAAAGTGCTCTGCAGCTGATCAGTTTGCTCTATTACTATCATTACTATTATTTAACACAAATATACAAGGTTGACTCAGTCTTCCATCCTTCCGAGGTCAGTAACACGAGGACCCAGATTGTTGGGGGCAATACCCTGACTCTATAGAGAAGGCTATAAAGCACTGTAAAGCAGTATATACGTTTAAGTGCTATTACTATTCATTACAGGCAAGACAACTGATGCCCTACTATGGTAGTATTCTGCCAGTTTGTACCAGTTCACTCAAACCAGTAGTGGAAATTGCGGGTGGTCCGTCTACCTGCCCCGGCTCTATGTCATCCCATTTAGGGACTTTTAGCCAAAGCACATGTGCAGAAGGCTGAGCACATGCACTGATGCGCGCGCTCACATTTGCGAACCGGTAGGGAAGGTAAGTGAATACCACCCCTGACTATGATGTTGTGCTGAAGAAAAGGAATTCTATCAGTGTTTTAGCTTAAAAAATGCTTAACGTCATACGTATAGAATGTAACAAAAACAGCTTCTTGGGCAACTTGGCAGTGGAGTTTATAAGTAAGCAAAAAAAGTGGGGGAAATGTAGCATATCAAAAGCACATTGTGATGGCTTGGATTCCAATGTGGGGTTGAACAACAAAAATGTCCTGAAATTGAAGGAGCTGTTCTCATCTCTCTCTGGGACTAACCTTGGAAACTTCAGCATAGAAAGCCAAGCAACATTTCTTCTCCAAGCTACATCATACGACTATTGAGACAGGGCTCAATTTGTTCCCCAGCAGGCAGAGATAAATTTGGAAGATTTTTGCAACCTCTACTGGAAACAAACAATCAGATGCCCTGCAACCAAGGGACTGAGCCTTGATAGACTCCCAAAGAATCTCTCTTCCTCAGAGAGTTCATTTCATAGGAGAAAAGCAGCTTTACAAGAAGGTGGGGCAATACTTTCCTGAATCCAGTGAGGAAAACCTGGATGATTACATTTTTATTGCCATCATCCCCAGTACAGTTAGTCCTTGAAGGATGACCACAATTGGAACCAGAATTTCTGTTGCTAAGCAAGATAGCTGTCAAATGAGTCACACCCACTTTAAGACCTTTTTTGCCATAGTTGTTAAGCAAACCACTGCAGTTCCTAAGTAAACCACTTACTCATTAAGTTTAGTTCACCTGACTGTGGGGATGCTGCAATGGTTATAAGTGTGAGGACCGGTTGCAGGTCACTTTTTTTCAGTGGCATTGTAACTTTGAATGATTACTAGATGAGTGTACCATATTTTTCAGAATATAAGACGCACCTTTTTCCCTCAAAAAAGAGGGTGAAAATCTGGGTACGTCTTATACACTGAATACAAGCATCTTTGGCCTTCTGAAACCCCACCCCCTTTGCAAAAACGGCTGTGCATAGCCTTTAGGAGACTTCCAGAGTGATCCTGGGGGCTGGGAAGGGCAGAAATGAGCAAAAAATGGGCCATCTTTTGCACATTCCCCCTCCCCAGCTCCCAGGAACACTCTACAAGCCTCCTAAAGGCTATTCATGCCCTTTTTGACAAACAATGGGCCAGATTTTGCAAAAATTGGGCCAGTTTTTGTGAAAAACGGGCCGTTTTTGGGAGGTCTGCAGAGTGCAAAAACTTTTTTAAAATTTGCCTCTTCAAAATCTTGGTGCGCCTTATACTCCGGTGCGTCTTATACTCAGAAAAATACAGGTAAGTTAAGAACCAACTGTAGAGACACAGAGCAAGTTGAAAGTATTTTCAGAAAAAGATAGAACTGCTTGGCCAATATGCCACACATTTAAATGATGCTGCCTTCTCCCATTCCAAACTGGCAACAAGGATACTCGGATTTAGAGTATACAAAAACCAAGAGAGCTGAAAATCTAACAGAGTTTGGCATACCTAAAGAAGTGAAGATCTTTACTGAATGCATTTCTTTTTTCTGGCATTTCTTTTTAATTGCCAATAATTTTTAATCCCAAATGCACAACACAACAGCAGTGTTTCCAACACATTAAAATATATACAGCATCTCATTTAATGAGAACACAGGATTCAAGTTAAAAGATATTCTCCTCCCAAACAATAGAACTAACTCTGGCTTAAACCACAAAAAATTAGTTAATTTTTGTACTTAAGGGGATTTGAATGTGTCAGAATAACCTTCAATGTAAATTTTTGTATTGTAGTAGTCATGGGAAAAACTTGGGCAGGACAACATATTCTGACAACTGCCAAACGGCCTTTGGAAGAAGTATATGCATGCTTTCTGCTTGCATTTTTTTCCTGTGCATATATTCTATACCACTTGTTCCACCATGAAAGGGGAAAAATAAATAAAAATAAATAACACACACAGGCGTATGTGCGGGTGTACACACACATACATACAACCAGAAATACCTTGCAGATCTCTACTGAATTAATATTATCTTTTCTAAATGAAAGCAGGAATCAGAATGCCCAAAGACAGGTCTATCATTGTTTTAGGAGAAGGGGCCATTATCCCCAGCCCAACCCATTTCCATAGATATCCATTTATAGATATTGATATCTGTGATAGAAAGAGAATTGGGAATTTAAACCTGTTCACCTTACAAACTCATATTATACCTAAAATTCTCTGATGAAGAGCAGGAAAACTTCATCCCAAAAGCAGAATGTCTGAGTTTTGTTCACAACTTAAATATTTCTGTTCAGTTCTGATACCCAGGACATTTACAATATGTAAGCTTGCCATATTGCCTGAGGGTCAGACAAGGAATAATGGATGGAAACTGAACACGGAGAGATTCAACCTGTTTGTGCGGGTAAGATTATCACTCTTGCTGTCAAGCAAAACCAAGCATTTAATAGTGATTGCCATACCATGTGCATGAATCATACAAGTGGCAAGAAAATAGGGGCAGTCAGGCATAACACAGGTTATGTAGACAGTAAACACAAGGTCAATCAAAATGGACTCAAATGTCTATACACCAACGCACAGAGTATGAGGAATAAATAGGGTTAATTAGAAATTCAAGTAAAAGAGGGCAGATACGATATTATTGCCATTACAGAAACTTGGTGGGATGAAACCGACAAATGGAACATACAGCTAGAAGGATTTAAATTATTTAAAAGAAATAGACCAAATAAAAGAGGAGATGGAGTTGCACTATATATAAGAAGTAACTACATCTCTACAGAAATAGAGCAAAACAATGATGAGAACTATCTTGAATGCATTTGGGTCAATATTAAAGGTTGGGAGGGAAATGACATTGCCATAGGTCTATACTACAGGCCACGCAACCAAGCAGAGGAAGTAGATGAACTTTTTGCTAGTCAGCTAACTAAGGTATGTAGGAAGCACACCACAATAGTAATGGGAGATTTTAACTACCCTGACATCAACTGGGAAACAAACTCTGCACCAAGTGGAAGATCCAACAGGTTCCTAACAAACCTAGCAGACAACTTTGTTTCCCAAAAAGTAGAGAAGGGAACAAGGGGATCAGCCATATTGGACTTAATTCTCACTAACAGAGAGGAAATGATAGAAAGTGTTGAAGTCACAGGAACCCTGGGGGCAAGTGACCATGCAATATTAGAATTCAACATTATGCAAACCCAAGTAATAGAACAAAGTCAAACTAGACTCTTGGACTTTAAGAGAGCTAATTTCAATAAACTTAGAGGGAGCTTGGGAAAAATTCCATGGATGAGAATCCTCAAGGGGAAAACAACTCAAGAAGCTTGGGAGATTTTGAAAAATGAGATTACAAAAGCCTAGTCCAGCACAATACCAATGAAGAAGAAAAATAACAGCTCCCAAAAGAAACCAGCATGGCTGCATAAAGAATTCTCTGACAAATTGAAAGACAAAAAAAGATAAGTATAAAAAGTGGAAAGAGGGGAACGTAACTAAAGCAGAATATCAGCAAATAGCTCGAGCCTGTAAAGATGAGGTGAGGAAAGCTAAGGCTCACAATGAAGAAAGGCTTGCCACAAAAGTAAAAATTAACAAAAAAAGCTTCTTCCAACATGTTAAAAACAAGAAAAAAGTTAAGGAAATAATTGGTCCATTGCTGGAAGAAAGTGGCAAGAAGTGACAAACAACAGGGATAAAACCGAACTATTTAACTCATGTTTTGCATCTGTCTTTACACAAAGGGATAAAACAGTCCAATCTATCAAAAACAGCACCACAAAAATCATATTAGGAACACAAATTGACATAGGGAAGAAAATGGTAAGTGAGCACCTGTCTACTCTAGACGAGTTCAAATCACCAGGACCAGATGGATTACACCCCAGGGTTCAGAAGGAACTGGCAGACGAGATCTCAGAACCACTGAATTATATCTGAATTATATAAGAGCCAAGGTGGCGCAGTGGTTAAATGCAGCACTGCAGGCTACTGCTAGATCAGCAGGTCAGCGGTTCAAATCTCACCGGCTCAGGGTTGACTCAGCCTTCCATCCTTCCGAGGTGGGTAAAATGAGGACCCAGATTGTTGGGGGCAATATGCTGACTCTCTGTAAACCGCTTAGAGAGGCCTGAAAGGCCTATGAAGCGGTATATAAGTCTACTGCTATATCTTTCAGAGATCCTGGGACACCAGGGAACTACCAGAGGACTGGAAAAGTGCTGATGTGGTTCCCATCTTCAAAAAAGGAAAAAAAATAGATCCAGGAAACTACAGATCTATCAGCCTGACTTCAATACCAGGAAAGATTCTGAAAAAAATAATCAAGCAATGAATTAGTGAACACCTAGAAGCAAACAAAGTACCGTAATAGCCAAAAGCCAACATGGGTTTGTCCAAAACAGATCATGCCAGACTAATCTTATTGTATTCTTTGATGATGTGACAAAATTAGAGGACCAGAGGAATGCCGTCGATATAGTTTACTTGGATTTCAGTAAGACATTTGATAAGGTAGACCATAACCTACTACTAGATAAAGTAGAAGGATGTGGGTTAGACAGCATCACCACCAGATGGATTTGTAACTGGCTTCAATGGTGAAAAAAGTAAGGTTCTACATTTAGGCAAGAAAAACGAAATGCACAGGTACAGTATAGGTGGTACCTTGCTCAATAGTAGTAACTGTGAAAGGGATCTTGGAGTCCTAGTGGACAACCATTTAAATATGAGCCAGCAGTGTGCAGCAGCTGCCAAAAAGGCCAACACAGTTCTAGGCTGCATAAATAGAGGGATAGAATCAAGATCACGTGAAGTGTTAATACCACTTTATAATGCCTTGGAAAGACCACACTTGGAATACTGCATTCAGTTCTGGTCGCCATGATGTAGAAATGATGTGGAGACTCTGGAAACATATGAAGAACGGTTGCAGGAACTGGGGATGTCTAGTTTAAGAGAAAGAAGGTCTAGGGGAGACATCATAGCAGTGTTCCAATATCTCAGGGGTTGCCACAAAGAAGAGGGAGTCAAACCATTCTCCAAGGCACCTGGGGGTAGAACAAGAAGCAATGGGTGGAAACTAATCAAGGAGAGAAACAACTTAGAACTGAGGAGAAATTTCCTGACAGTTAGAACAATTAATCAGTGGAACAGCTTGCCTCCAGAAGTTGTGAATGCCCCAACACTGGAAGTCTTTAAGAAGATGTTGGATAGCCATCTGTTGAAACGGTATAGGCAGGGGGTTGGACTAGAAGACCTCCAAGGTCCCTTCCAACTCTGCTATTGTATTATTATTATTGAATTATAACCTAGAAATAAAGAGGAATTTTCTGACACTGAGAACAAGCAACCAATGGAACAGCTTTGCCTTCGGAAGTTGTGGGGGCTTCATCACTTGAGAATTTCAAGAAGAGATTGGACTGCCATATTTTGTCAGAAATGGTGTAAGGTCTCCTGCTTGAGTGGGGTGGGTGGGTGGACTAGATGACCTATAAGGTCCCTTCCAACTCTGTTAAGCTGTCAATTGGCTTTTTCTCTGTATCCTATTATTCAGGTGACTCTGAGGATACAGATAAACTCCCAAGTGGCCTCAAGGACCCTCAGAGAGCAAATGGTTGCCTCTCAGAATTGCTAATGACCAGATGACTGCAAAGAATATAAATCCTTCCATTCCCCACCCCCCACCCCATTCAGTCAGAACTGAAGACGCTTCCTGGATGAGAAGTAAAATGTTTTCAAGGAAAAGAAAAAAAAAACCAAGAAAGTGCAGTTGCCTGTTGGAAAAGCACCTTTGAGGTCCCTCAGACAGGATTCTATCTGTGAGCTTGACATTTCATGTGGTTATTTTAAATGCCAAATTGTAGCTTAGTTCTGCTTAAACTCAAAAGTGGAGAAAAGGAATGAGGAAAAGGAAGAGGAAGAAAAATAAAACCCAGACTGTATCATTACAGCACTGGCAAAATTCATAGCTTTCCTGCCATAGGAGAGTTAACATTTGGCAAAATATGAGATTGTTAAGTAATCAGCCCTGACATTTCCTTCTCTCTCCTTCACTGTACAGCTAATTTTCTTATGAATTTCCCTCCAGCTCTTGCATTGGGTTCAGTAGCTCTTGGCGTAAACGAGTAGTTACTTCTGTAGTTCCAATTACTCACTGTTTGAAGACATTTCCTCCACCCATGCCCTAATGAAGGCACTGGCTTTCTCACCCTCTACTAATACAGGTAGTCCTTGAGTTATGACCACAATTGAGCCCCAAATTTATGTTACTAAGTGAAACATTTGTTCAGTGAGTTTGCTCCATCTTACGACTTTTCTTGCCACAGTTGTTAAGTGAATCATTGCATTTGTTAAGTTAGTAACACGGTTGTTAAGTGAATCTGGATTCCTCATTGACTTTGCTTTTCAGAAGGTCGCAAAAGCTGATCACATGACCCCAGGACACTACAACCGTCATAAATACGAATCAGTTGCCAAGTCATCTGCAATTTGATCATGTGACTATAGGGATGCTGCAACGGTCTTAAGTGTGAAAAATAGTCATAAGCCGTTGTAATTTTGAACGGTCACTAAATGAATTATTGTAAATTGAGGAATCCCTTTAGTTCTCTCCTCCACTTACAAGAAAGGCACACATAGGTACAATGCATTCCTCGCCACAAAACCTCTGGATGAACTTTGTAGAGCAGGGGTCGACAACCTTTCAGACCTCAGGGACCACAAAATTCATCATTTAAAATCCCATGGACCACTAATATGAATTTTTTTAAAAAGATGAATAGCATTCAGTGCAATATAAAAATGCAAAGAATCTTTCTGCGGACCACCAAAATTTTCTTGCGGATTGCTGTTGTAGAGCAAAAGGGCTTGGAGTGCAAGGAGACAGACTCCAGGGACAAAAATGGATCTTGTGGGGACACATAGGAGAAAAGGACCCTGAAAGGACCAGGTTCTCTTAGGTTTACTTTGAATCATAGGTGGGTCTGGTTCGGCCAAATAGGTAGTAACTCCGGCGGACATGTGACTGTACCAGTTCTATGATACAATACAATACAATAGCAGAGTTGGAAGGGACCTTGGAGGTCTTCTAGTCCAACCCCCTGCCTAGGCAGGAAACCCTATATCATTTCAGACAGATGGCTATCCAATATCTTCTTAAAGACTTCCAGTGTTGGAGTATTCACAACTTCTGGAGGCAAGCTGTTCCACTGATTGATTGTTCTAACTGTCAGGAAATTTCTCCTCAGTTCTAAGTTGCTTCTCTCCTTGATTAGTTTCCACCCATTGTTTCTTGTCCTGCCCTCAGATTCTTTGGAGAATAGCTTGACTCCCTCTTCTTTGTGGCAACCCCTGAGATTTTGGAACACTGCTATCATATCTCCCCTAGTCCTTCTTTTCATTAAACTAAACTGATCGGCGGCACCATCTTGATTTACTGTTTTGCACATGCGCAGAACAATCTTCATTGAAAAAAAGGTAATTTTTATTCCTTTTTTAACCTTGTGTGCATGCACAGATCATATTAAGTGAAAATGCGCACGAACGCAATTTTTTTTTAGTACCGAACGAGTAGTAATGGTGGCCGGAACCCACCCCTGCTTTCAATATATGTCAAAACCAGCATAACAGGGAATTGCAATAGTCCAGCTGTGCGGCAAAGAGCCTTGCTAAAGATCAGGGGATGTGTTTGCTTCCTTTTCCCCTTTACTCTTTCATTTCACTATCAACCAAGGGCAACTGGCTTCGGGAATTGCCATCTGGATTTCATCCAGAGTCCAATGTGGTATCTCTCCACAACTTGGCAGGAAATTAAGAAGTTTTTCTAGACTCAGCAGCCCTGGGTTGAGAAGTCCTATCAAAAATGGGGGGGCACTGATGAAAAGCCCCCTGCAGAGGAGCTCCAGAGCTTCTCTCCAGGGTTCCTTAATGGAATCACAAAGATCAAGCTTTCCTGAACTAACTAACAACTAACTAACAACTAACTAACAACTAACTAACAACTAACTAACAAACTAACTAACTAACCAACCAACTATCACATTATGTTTCCAACACTAAGGGAATTCTCACACTGCGTTACACTGAGCTGCAATGTCTATGATTTGTATAGATCCAGCCATTAGGGGGTCAAAATGGCAATGTTTTTTAAACTTGGCAATTTTAAGATGTGTGGACTTCAACTCCTAGAATTCCTCAGCCAGAATGGGGCCAGCGTTCTGGGAAATAAAGTCCATGCACCTTAATCTTGCCAAGTGCAAAACAAAAACAAAACAAACAAAACTGTTTTTTTGTCTTACCGTGTCATGTGAATTCATCCAACTATGGTTTAAAAAAAAACATATTGTTACTTTTCAGACATGGAGACTGGCCAAAATAATTATTATATAATACTAGAAGGCAATACATTTGATTTGCAGCAATAGAAATCTGTCATTTATCAACATTTGAATTAGATTATTGTTTTCAACAGAGACAAGGAAGATTTTTGAGCAATATGATCATTTTTCTCAACTTCCGTTTATAGCACAAGCAGGCCATTTTACCTTTTCATTATTACCATAATGATTCATTTGGAAGCTACATACATTCTTTTCCTAATATTGTGGTATATATCTTTATTTTTCCTTTATTAATCTGTTTAGCATAACTGCTTTTGAAAAGCTTTGTTTGAGCATAAATGCATTACAATATATGGATTTAGTCAGGACTTCTCAGCTAAACTTTTATCAAAGGATTGTTGTGAAGATAAAAATAAGCAGGGCATGTTGTATGAATGGAAAAACAAGTTTCATTTTAATACATTCTATTACACAACATAACTGTAAAATAATACATTTTTTGAAATCCAATTCATGCCATTCTGGGCTATTGATGTGAGAGCTGGGAGAGTCAAATAGGAACTAAGGTATTTATTTATTCAATTTTCATAGCCACCCATAATGGTGAACAGTCATAAAACAATTAAAACATGATTTTAAAAAATAAGTACAAGTTTCAGCCAGAGATATTATAATCTGTTGGTGTCAGCATAACCAAGAAATTGAGTCCTTCAGACAATTGAGACCCCAGGAATGGGAATGTAGCCAAGATTGGGTCCATCCTAATCTCAGGAAGGAAGGCATTCCAGAAAGCAGATGCTACAGCAAAAAAGACGTACCTACTGATCTCCACCAGTGGACAGAACACAGAACAGTGATGGTGAAACTTTTTGGCACCGAGGGCTGAAAAGGGAGCATGGGCGCGCTTCACGTGGCACTGAGTGCCAAAAAGAGAGCACTTTGCATGTGCTTTGCACACATTTGTCTGGGCTGCGACTAGGGAGAGAAGCTGGCCGAGGGGCATGTGCACGCCGGAAAATGTACTTCCGGTTTCAGCGTGCATGCAGCAAGTCTTCGGGTTACTGCCATGCATGCACATGCGCCGATCAGCTCTTCCGGTTTCCGACATTGCCGCATGAACAAAGGCCAGCTGATTGTCGTGTGTGCATGCGCAGCAGAAACCCGGAAGAGGAACAGACAACGCTGTGCATGCCAGGCAACATGGCTCCACGTGCCACTTTGGGCACATGTGCCACAGGTTCGCCATCACAGATCAAGAACATGCCCATCCTGGCTGGATAGGTAGAAATATCTGGAATAATATTCTCCCTTAGATAACCCTCAGAATCTTTAGTAGGCCAGTGAACAACTGAAAAGTCAATAAATAAAGAACTAAATCAGGCTATGCAGAAAGTGGCGAGGAGGGTGGCTGAAAAGATTATTGGACACAGCATAAAAACATTGCTTGACCACTGTCCGCAGTATTGCTAAGGATTCTACCCATCTTCTCTATGACCATTTTTTGGGTTACCTTCTGGGAGAAGGCTTTGTGGTATTCGAAGCAGAACAACTAGATTCTGTAATAGCTTTGTATCATATAGTATCAACCTTATGAACTTCGTAAACTTTTTTCCGCTATATATTCAAAATGAACTGTGAGATAGCTCTGTGTGTGTGTGTGTGTGTGTGTGTGTGTGTGTGTGTGTGTGTGTGTGTGAGAGAGAGAGAGAGAGAGAGAGAGAGAGAGAGAGAGAGAGAGAGAGAGAGAGAGAGAGAGAGAGAGAGAGAGAGAGAGAGAGAGAGAATGAGAATGAATTTGGACAATCTTTTTAGCTGCTGCTACTGTTACTTTATTATTGGTTTTTTTAAAAGCGATTTATCGGAATTTCAGTTTAATGTGTACCATTGTGTATACAGAAAAATGACAATGAAGTTTATTCTGTTCTGTTCCATTCCATTCCAAAAATATGCATTTATGACTTGTGGCACAATTCGGTTGAGCCAAATGGTGCTCAGACTGAATAGTTTCTCTTTCTCTGTCGGTGGAATCCATAAGAGGCAGATGCATTCTTTGGGATTCTTTGAGCCAGCTGGAGAACCAAGTTATATGATTTGTAAAGGAAAGACATATCTTCTGTTCCTGCACCACTTTTGCTGCTGAACTATCCAGCCAACTTCCCATCAAAGGACTGTTTTTACTGTAGCCCCAAATCAATGCGTAAACACCAGGATAAGCCACTAAGAGCACCACAAGGTACTTCTCAACACTTCTGGCTCAGAGGCCACGCAGGCGCCTGCAGGCCAACGACAGCAAACCGAGGGTATTAAACTCTTTTTTTAAAAAAAATAAAAAGCAGCAATAGTAGGTTCTTGTAGGATTTGCTTGATACCGCTTCGCCTTTCTGAGAGGACTCTTGCCAAGAAAAGATTCTCCCACTGTCCCTGGCTGGAGGAGCAGAAATCATGGAGGAGCAAAGAAAGATAACAGGATGGAAATCTTCTATAGAAACAAAAATATTAGCTCCATTATACATATCCAGTTCCACAAAGTACCTTAAGTATCAAAGCAAAATAAAGAGGAAGGGGAAAAAAAAACTAGAGGAAGAAAAACCTCAGTAAAAATACTGACATGTGATTCCATAACAATAATCAGATTTTTAAAAGCAGAGTTATCGGTGCTGATTAGCCTGACCAATGACTCAGACTTGAAAGGCAGATTGACAAACCCACAGTATTTGGTAATAAAGAACCATAGAGCTTGAAGTGGCCATTTAAGCTAAATCTATACGTACCTCAAATTAAAGCATCCCAAACACATATTCTGGTTGGGTCAATTGGTGATTTATTTTATGGGAGCTATGATGGCCAAAGAAGATTACAGATAGTCCCTGACTTATCACCGGTCGCTTAACAACCTTTCAAAGTTACGACAAACCTTTCAAAGTTACGACAAGTATCCCAGAGGTACTTATGATCCATTTCGAAGTTACGATGGCTGCCCTCACCCTCAATGATCACATTTTCAACACTTGGCAACAGGCCCGGCTTTATGGCCATTTGCAGAATCTTGTGGTCACATGATCATGATTTGTGACCTCTTTTTTTGCCATTGTTTTCATTGTTTATTTCTGGTTTCAGCAAAAAACATCCATTGGTCAAAAAAAAAAAAGGATTTACTTAACGACTGCTGCATTTGCTTGATTTGTTTGTTTAAGAGCCGAGGTGGCGCAGTGGTTAGAGTGCTGTACTGCAGCCACTTCAGCTGACTGATATCTGCAGCTCGGCGGTTCAAATCTCACCGGCTCAGGGTTGACTCAGCCTTCCATCCTTCCGAGGTGGGTAAAATGAGGACCCGGATTGTTGTTGGGGGCAATATGCTGACTCTGTAAACCGCTTAGAGAGGGCTGAAAGCCCTATGAAGCGGTATATAAGTCTAACTGCTAACTGCTAACTCCTAATAACTGCTGCTTGAAAACTTGGGTCCAACCATGTGATGCCTCAACTTATGACTGCAACGACTTATTACCATACTTCCAGGCTCAGTAGTCATGGACTGCATGCACTGATGATCAGAGGAGAATGGCTTCCCCTATTGCCAGCCATAATAAGGCTGATAATGAATCAGCCTAGAAGATGCTTCTCGTAAAGTTGACAAGCCCACAGTTTTCATTTCCAACCACCAATTCTGCCCTCCCCTGCTTCATTACTTTTTTCTATAAACATTCTAATGTTTTTACTGACACCAGTTGTTTCTAAATACTTTATGGTTGAAATATGTGATAACAAATCAAACACCTTTTTATAAACAATCCAGACCATAGGTAAATTGGTTTTCACATTTTGCAATTCTTCAAAATTATTTTATCAATTTGAAGGTGATATTGTGTACCTCTGCTTTTCCTTTTATTTATTTTTCTGTTCTTCTGGAAGGACATTATTTTCTTCTAAATAATCTTGGATGTTGCCTGCTATTATGCCTGTGAGTAATTTAAACATTATAGGCAACCATGTTACTGAACTATAGTTTCCGGGTGTCCTTTTCACTGTTTTTTTTTTTTTAAAAAATCAGATATTGCCAGTTATTAACGTTTGCCAGTTATTAAGCAGTCACTGATGTTTTTTTTATGCAATACTTCATTAAGCTGTTTAGTTATAATTGGATGTAAGTTAGTCAGATATTTGAGCCAAAACCCATGCAATTAATCATTTCCAGGAGATGTCCCCTTTTTAATCTTCAATTTTTAATCATTTCTGCAGTTATTATTACCGTATTTTTCAGAGTATAAGACCCACCTTTTTCCCTCAAAAAAGAGGCTGAAAATCTGGGTGCTTCTTATACACTGAACACAGCATTTTTTGCCTCCCCAAACCCTGCCCCTTCACCAAAATGGCTACGCATAGCCTCTAGGAAGCTTTAGAGAGCTCCTGGGGTCTAGGGAGGGCAGAAATGAGCAAAAAAATGCTCTGTTTTTTGCTCAATTTACTCCCACCCCCAGCCCCCAGGAGCTCTCTATAAGCTTTCTAAAGGCTATCAATGTCCCCCCCCTTTTTTTTTTACAAAAAGTGGGCCTGTTTTCGCAAAAAACGGGCAGTTTTTGCTCATTTTTGTCCCCACCCTCCCAGGAACACTCAGCAAGCTCCCTAAAGGCTATTCATTTTGGGGAGAAAAACAGGTTTGCAGAGTGCAAAAACTTTTTTTTTAATTTGCCTCTTCAAAACCTCCCAAAGTCTTATACTCCCCAAAATACGGCATTTCTTCAATTAGATTTTTTACTGAACTCATCTTCAAATTCTTTTGTCCATCCAGCATTTTTATTATAGCCTTACTGAGTTTCCCATACATCTTTCCAAAAGTAGATGGTTTCCTTTTTGTTTGGTTTTCCATTTTCAGAATTCCCATTGCCATGTATACTTTGGTAAAATTGCCTCTGGCCTGATTGAAATAGCTGATTTTGCTTAACTTGGAGATTTGTGCCTCACTGGCATTCAATTTTCCCTGCTATTGCTATTATTTGTTGCTTTATGATTTCCAAAGCTTCTTCAACTTTTCTGCCAGTATTTTTTTTTATTGGACTTGTCTTGATCCTTACATTTTTCCATTTTTCCTCTTTTATGTTCTTTAAATTACTCACATCTGAACTTAATTTCTTTATCTTGGCCTCCCAATCTGATCTTCCACGTTGGAATTGAATATGATTTTACTTTTGGTTTTCTAATTTTAATACTAAATTCTTGTGTAATCACTATAGCCAAGCCGATTATACTGTAGGCAAGCTGATCGTATTGTAGGCAAATTTATCAGTCTGATCGATAAATGTTATTTTACTCCTTGCAAGGACCTTATTTATATCCTTTATTAGAGGAGCCAGGTCTATTTTTGGGCACTACTTTCAATATTGACAATCTTTGTCTTTCTACTGGTAATTCTTCCCATGCCATAATTTTCTCTTTCAATTCTTGTCAGGGGTCAGTTCATGGGTTGTTTCAGTACTGGCCTATGCTGGCTCTGTTATTATTACTTCTTTTAAGTTGTCATTTCTGTAGTTCACGTCAGCTTTTTCCATTATATTTGCAATTGTTTTTTTTAATCCAAATTTCTTCTACTGTTCTATTCTTCTATTGTTTTGGGCTCTTCCAATTTCACAATTTTTTTTGAATCTCTTCCAGTTCTACATTCCTGAATATTTTATTTCTGGTAATGAACTTCCTTTGATCAGCTAATTGTGGTTCAATTATATTTAATACAATACAATACAATAGCAGAGTTGGAAGGGACCTTGGAGGTCTTCTAGTCCAACCCCCTGCCTCGGCAGGAAACCCTATACTGTTTCGGACAAATGGCTATCCAACATCTTCTTAAAGACTTCCAGTGTTGGGGCATTCACAACTTCTGGAGGCAATCTGTTCCACTGAATAATTGTTCTAACTGTCAGGAAATTTCTCCTTTGTTCTAAGTTGCTTCTCTCCTTACTTAGTTTCCACCCATTGCTTCTTGTTCTACCCTCAGGTGCCTTGGAGAATAGTTTGACTCCCTCTTCTTTGTGGCAACCCCTGAGATATTGGAACATTGCTATCATGTCTCCCCTAGTCCTTTTCATTAAACTAGACATACCCAGTTCCTGCAACCGTTCTTCATATGTTTTAGTCTCTAGTCCCCAATCATCTTTGTTGCTCTTCTCTGCACTCTTTCTAGAGTCTCCACATCTTTACTACATCATGGTGACCAAAACTGAATGCAGTATTCCACATTGGGTCTTACCCAGGCATTATAAAGTGGTAATAACACTTCACGTGATCTTGATTCTATCCCTCTGTTTATGCAGCCTAGAACTGTGTTGGCTTTTTTGGCAGCTGCTGCACACTGCTGGCTCATATTTAAATGGTTGTCCCCTAGGACTCAAAGATCCCTTTCACAGTTACTACTATTGAGAAAGGTACCACCTATACTGTACCTGGGCATTTTGTTTTTGTTCTCAAAATGTAGAACCTTACTCTTTTCACCATTGAATTTCATTTTATTAGCTAGTGCCCAATGTTCACGTTTGTCATTTGAATCTGGATAAAAAAAATTCTGCAATTTAAAAATTAACTTTAAGTAGCCCCGCTGTGTTGGTTCTGATTCATGAAAGCAGGGCATAATGGTGCAATTTTCAAATAGAGTATATTTTTGTGTTGTCTATGGTTGCAGTTCTTCTAGTAATCCTACAAGGCTAAACCCTGATTGCCCAGCCATAGCTTCTGAATCCCCATATCCATTTGTCAACAGATGCCCAGGAACTCTAACATTTGATATGCTCCCTGTTGACCTGGGCAAGGACTGGTCTGGTATATGATTCTTTTTTCTGTGGGTTTTTTCCTTTGGCCATATTAAATGGGTTATTATTGTTATGGTTGGTTGCACAATCAGCCAGATGTTTAGACTAAGCTCCTCCAGCCATTTTCATCAGGAGATTAGAACTGCCCCCTTATTTAGTAAACAAACATGGTATTTCAATTCAATTCAAGCAATTCAGTTCACTTGCTCATAAAAACAATGAAAACCCCACCCATTCATTTAAAAAAAAAAGCTTTTAGATATATCTGTTAAAGTCCTGCATTGTAGGACTTACTTTCTTTTTTCTTAACTGTCGCCTTTATCTCATGAAATTCTCTGGATAGCTCTGTGACCCTTTATATACAAACCGTATGATTAAAATTTAGTTCAAAGCAGCTCATGAAAACGACATTCGGAACAAATGAAAACCAAGATGTTCATGGCTCAGTCTGAACCTGCCACGCCGTGCCAGACTTCTAATTCTATTGGTTTCAGCTCAACATTACTCATAGAATAAAAGAATGGTCGGTACCAAATGACAAAATTGCCTGTACCTTTTTTGTTTTTGTTTTAATTTCCACTGAATCAGAAGGTTTAGCGAGCAAAATGTGAAGTGTTTTTGTCTTTGCAGCTTGCCAAAACATGTTAGGTCTTGATTTAAGCCAATTTTGAGAATGTTGTCTCAAATCTTTCCCAAACAAGGTTAGGTGAGCAGATTGTCTGATCGGAATAGGAAAGCAACATGGGTTTCCTGCAGCCTCAGTAATCTTCCTGTGTGAGAAATCACAGTTTGGGAGCAAGGTTGTTAAAAGATAAAAACTTGATTCCTCCCCAACAACCTTATTAACTATGGTTGGCTTCTTGCTGTCTTTGGCAGAAAGCTGAGAATATAGGTCTATGTTCTAAGTTATTTGTGAACTCCTCTCTGTTAGAAAAGAGGGCAGGAATTGACGATTTAAAAATCGCCAATTATGTAGGAGGTCCTCCCTCCCACAACTTTTTACTCACCCCCCCCCAAAACCATACCACTGTCCACATACAAACTAAGGGGACTCCCATATTTTTCATCAGGTGGAAAAAGAGAAGGGATGAAAAGGCTAGTATTGGATCCCAAAGGGGAAACCTAAACAAAACCTCCAAGGTTATTAACAGTTTTCGACAAGTCAATGTGAAAATTAATTTGGCATCTGGTGTTCATGAACACCGCAATCCTATGCGGGTAATCTGAGATGTATTTAGAGGATTTCTTCACTAACAGGTTTCCTCTAGGTCAGGGGTCTCCAACCTTGGCAACTTTAAGCCTGGCAGACTTCAACTCCCAGAATTCCCCTGGGAGGGGAGGAGAGGGGAGGCAAAGATGGCTGGGGAATTCTGGGAGTTGAAGTCCACCAGAATTAAAGTTGCCACGGTTGGAAACCTCTGCTCTAGGTGCACTGGACTAAAATGTTCATAATTCTCCATTCTCGACACTCTGGACGGGAGGATGCGGAATCAAGAAAATCAGCCCTGACCCTCATCTGACATTTTCTCAGCTATCTCCAAATTTTCCTTCTCAAATAACTCAGCCTCCAACATCCTCAGCCAGTTTATAAAGCAAATGTAACTATTTTCTCCCATTCTTTTTTCTCAGGAATTTTCCACACTGTAGCCTTCACTGTAACCTTCGATTGCTTGTCTCCTGTGCAATAATTGGCTGGAGATAAAGCCACTTTAAGACACCCATTTCCAGATGTCAGCCTCCTCCATGCTGGCCATGGGAATGGCCAAGCGTTCTGTCCAAAATGCAGTTAAAGGTGACCCCGATTGACAGATTTTCTTTTACCCTGCTGCCCATGCCAGAAACCAAGTGCCAACTAGGGAGGCTGGTGAGAAAAGGACAGATTTTACAGTTCTTTTAGTCATTTGGGCTAGAAGGGAAAGCTTGGCAGACCTCGTCCCAGGTAAGAGAAAAGATGCAGTATTTCACCCTTCTGTTACTGAACCTTTAAAAAATAAAATCCCTCCAAAGATCCAGTCTTTCATCACTGGTACAAAATAGCTATCAAAGAGCGAACCTTGGGATGATGGGCATGCCAGAACATACATAGCCAATGGGAACAGAGCAGAGGTGGGATTCACTTACCTTCCCTACCGGTCCGCAAATGTGAGCTCATGTGCAGTGCTTGCGCATGACGTTGGGGTGAGTAGGTGGAGCCTCCCACAGTCGCCACTACATGTTTGTCCGAACCGGAGAGAACTGGCTGAATACTACTTCTGGAACAGAGGCATTTGCATAAGATGGGAGGAAGGGCAAAAGATTGAGTCAAACTGCCCTGCTCTCACCAGCGGAAAAAGGAAAACAACCTTTTTGACACTGAGCAAAAAATATTGGATAGAAGCTCACCATCCCACCTTCCTAGAGGCAGGCTAAGGATGGCATCATCTGATCTGG
Source organism: Thamnophis sirtalis (assembly GCF_051295495.1). Classification (NCBI taxonomy): domain Eukaryota; kingdom Metazoa; phylum Chordata; class Lepidosauria; order Squamata; family Natricidae; genus Thamnophis; species Thamnophis sirtalis. The sequence goes on along the minus strand of NW_028261387.1, from coordinate 83,873,019 downwards.
CCCTCTTGAAACGATAGGCAAGAGTAACAAAACACACAGGTATAGAATAGGTGCTATGTGGCTTAACAGCAACAACTAAGAGTCCTTGGAGTCCTAGTGGATAATCGCTTAAATATGAGCCAGCAGTGTTCCGCAGCTGCTAAAAAAGCCAACGCAGTCCTGGGCTGCATAGCAGCAAAGTCACATGACGTATGAGTACTGCTTTGTACTGCACTAGAAAGACCACACTTGGAATACTGCGTCCAGTTTTGGTCGCCAATGTCAGGGAATAGCGCAGCTGGTGTCCAAATGAGTCAGAGACGCTGACACGAACTTGTAGTTTTATATAGCAATAGCACTGAGACTTATATACTGCTTCACAGCGCTTTTACAGCCCTCTGTAAGAGGTTTACCGTGGTTAGAATGCAGTACTGCAGGCTACTTCTGCTGGTCCCCGGCTTCCAGCAATTTGGCAGATCGAATCTCACCAGGCTCAAGGTTGACTCAGCCTTCCATCCTTCCGAGGTGGGTAAAAATGAGGAGCCAAATTGTTGGGGGCCAGAGGCTGACTCTGTAAACTGCTTAGAGAGAGCTGCAAAGCACTATGAAGCGGTATATAAATCTAGGTGCTATTTCTATTATATAGTCAGCATTTTGCCCCCAACAATCTGTGTCCTCATTTTACCGACCTCAGAAGGATGGAAGGCTGAGTCAACCTTGAGCCAGTGAGAATCAAAGAAGTATCCTGCAATATTGCATTCTAACCACTGTGCCACCATGGCTCTTTATTTATATTTATATAAGTAAATATATTTACAGCAAACAAGAGAATCAGGCATGTCACTACATCATGAGGTAAATCGTTAGGTAAATTACACAAGAGTATACAGAGCACAAAGAAGTAAAAGGCGGGGCAAAAAAGGGAAACACCCTCTTTATACCCAGCAACCAATCATAATGTAGATAGCCTCATGCAGGAACCTGCACTCTCCAACCAATCAACTACAACTGTGTGCTCTGGTCCACTGTATATTTTACTGTTCCAGCTATTAATTTAAATGCAGTAGAACACTTGGAATACTGCATCCAATTTTGGTCACCATGATACAAAAAAGATGTTGAGACTCTAGAAAGAGTGCAGAGAAGAGCAACAAAGATAATTAGGAAACTGGTGGTTAAAACATACGATAATAAGGTTGCAGGAATTGGGTATGTCTAGTCTAACAAAGATAAGGATTAGGAGTGACGCGATAGTAGTATTCCAATATTTTGGGCTGTTGCAGAGAAAGGGCGTTGGTACTTAATTCCGTCTTTCTGGTCAGTCTTATTTTTCCAAGTTTACAGCAGATCCAGGATGGCAAACCGTCCAGTTGAGGGACCGAGTCGATTACTGGGCAGTACCTGGTGACCAGGGCGTGTGCCAAAGAGCTTATCTGACTCAGTCCAATCAACGAGAGGACAAGGTCAACCCATCCTGGATACTCCTTCCCTCACTATGGAGAAGGGGGGGTGGTATCAATCTATTCTCCAAAGTACTTGAAAGACAAGAAGCAATGGATGGAAACTAATCAAAGAGAGATCCAATTAGAATTATGGAGAAATTTCCTGACAGTGAGAACAATGAATGGGATGGCTTGTCTCCAGAAGTCGTGGGTCCTCCATCACTAGAGATTTTTAAGAATAAATTAAACATTTGTCCGAATCATAGGGCCTCCTGCTTGATCAGAGGTTGGAGTAGAAGACCTCCAAGGTCCCTTCCAACACTGTTGTTCTGTATTCTGCATTCTATTTTTCATCCTCATACTTGGGCATCAGAGAAGTATGGATAAACTATAGGACATAAAGAACTGTGCTTAGAAATAATTAAGGCTGTACAAATTTGATTCACAAAGCAGGGAATGGAATGCAAACATAACACCTACCAGTATTTGCCATTCTTTAAAGCAGCTGTGTCACTCCCGAGGACTATGTTTCATGTGCTGCAAAGCATTTTTTAAAAATTATTTTCAAAGCATTGCACAATCCTACTTAGGATTTCTCTCCTGGCAGCAACGCTACTGAATTCCATCTAGTGCGGCTTCTATTACTGCTTTTATTACAGTAAATCTTATTAATAAAACCCACAAACTAAGACATCCAATGTAATTCAGATGTTGCTGAATTACACTTTCCAGCATTCATCACCACTTATCCAACAGTCTGAAGCTGCTGGAAGTTAAAATCCAACAATTTTTGGGTGACCTACATAACGGGACAGGTTATCCCTATTCTGTGCAACATTACTCAAAAAATTAATATGTGGGAGAAAAGCTCCATTTTCAGTAAAGCCAAATTTGCAAAAGATATAAAATCATGTGAGAATCTGTGTAACCTACTAGACAATTAAATGTGATTATTAGTGACGGCCATTTGAGTTTCAGTTGGAAAAGAAAATGGAGGAGGAGAAGCTAGAATAAAATAATTACAGCTTCTACAGCTTGTTATCTGAAAAAAGATACTCTAATTTCTCTTTAAATCACATAAATCTTTTGCCTTTTATTTACAGGGAAGTTTTGATGAATATATTTATTCTTCCAGTACCCCACCCTAGATGCTGGATGAGAAATAATCATGCCTTTTATTGCATGATTTTCTGGATCAATTACCACAACCTTTCGCTAAAGGTTGAATCAGATAATTGTATTGTAGGAGTGAAACTAGTATTTGTGATGTAGTCCTTGACTTACATCCATTTGTTTAGTGACTGTTCAAAGTTTCAAGGGGCACCAAAGAAAGTGAGTTACAACCAATTCTCACACTTACAACCCCATGGTCATGTGATCAAATTTTGGTTGCTTGGCAACCAGCATCTATTTACAAGGATTACAGCATTGCAGGAATCATGTGATTGCTCTCTGTGATCTTCCCAGCAGGTCTCTAATAAGCAGAATCAATGGGGCAAATCAGATTTGCTTAATCACCATGTGATTCACTTCATAACTTCAGTGATTTGTTTAACCATCGTGGCAAAAATGTCATAAAATCAGGAGTGACTCACTTAATAACTGCCTTGCTTAGCAACCAAAATTGTGGTCCCAAGTTGTATTCAGGTACAACCTTTTATTTGGCAACAGAATTTTTGCAGTTACTCATTTGTAAATAAGTCTTCCCCAATCTGGTACTCTGCAAATGTCTTCAAGTTCCCAAATTCTCAAGAATTTCTGGGTATTGAAGTCCAACATATTTAGAATCCCCAAACTGAGTTTATTCATTTAATTTTTATATGATTTATATGACCAGAGTTACTACACAGGTAACTCAAATAACTCTGGTTTCCTGCCAAAGCATGGAGTTGGACTAGAAGACCTCCAAGGTCCCTTCCAACTCTGTTATTCTATAAGCAATTTTTCTATAAGCAGGAAAATCACAACATACAACCACCAATAGCCATGAATAAAACACATCTAACTTCCTGATCCAAATCCCAGGAGAAACATCCTGATCTTCAGTGTGTCACAAAAGACTAACAGGATTAGGGCTATTTGACTCTCCAAATGGGACAGCGTTTCCAAGGGCATTATAGATCAGTAAGGATTGGCAAAATAATATTCTAATTCGTACAATCAAAGTATTAAAAATGTAAACACTGGAGAATTATTATTAGACATTTTTACTTTTCTCTAAGAAAATGAAAAACAACATAATATATGGAAAGATGTAGTGGAGAGTTGAGAAAAAATACATGAACTCAGAGACTTTTGGAGAAAGATAATAAAATATTGACTTCGAAGTACTAAAAAACAAGTCTGGGTTTTGCTTTACAACCAGGCTTACTTTCAGTGTTTTTTAACATTTTGTTCCATTATGTTTTCCAACTAATCTCTGCAAATATAAAAAGGCTAAGAATTTAATAAATGTCTGCAATGAAAGCAGGCCTCTGCCTGATCCCAATTCTCGCATTTGCTGTCTCTGTCTCACTGCTGTTACAGCTAACCAAAGGAAAGAACATTTTTAGTAACAGTCTTGCTAAGGACAATCTCAGTATGTTCTTTCTGCTACCATGGCTTTTGTTTTGCTTTCAAACTTTTAAAAAGTAAACATTTACAACAAATTCAGGATGCAACCCAAGAATCTATTTTCAATAGTGGAATATTTAGAAAAAGAAACAGCTCTGAGGCTTTGTAGAAGGAATGCCTTGCCTCACTCAGTATGGATTCATACCTCACACTAAGCCATAAGGTGTTTGTTTTGTGTGAATTCAGTCAGTTACAGTTTGTAAATGGTCATGCAGAATTTGCATCTCTGTGGTTTATTAGTTACGCTCTTGCTAAACAATTGATAGCTTATCATGCTATGTGAAAGACTGGCTTTCAATCTTCAACAAAGGCAATACCAATCTGCCTCCTGCAACAGCATAGCAAGTTTGAATTCGCAGTCATGGTGAACCAGAATTTTGGGCAGAAGTCCAGGGTTCCCCATATTGGAATAAGGCAGTGGTTCCCAAACTTGGCAACTTTAAGACTTGTGGACTTCAACTCCCAGAATTCTCCAGCTAGCTGGCTGGAGAACTCTGGGAGTTGAGGTCCACAAGTCTTAAAGTTGCCAAGTTTGGGAACCACTGGAATAAGGGAACATCCTCAAACACAGCAGAGCTTAATGCTCTGGACCCATTTAAATCCCTGGGAATTGTTTCTTCCAACTAATAAAGCTCTTACCAACTTCAGTCGAACTTTTCTAAATATATCTACATCTTTATCCAATCCATTGCATTTTAAAAGAAGGAACCTCAGTAGGAACATTTAACCCAGTGGTGTGATTCAACCAGTTTGCTGAGCATACGCTTTAACCCACTGGTTAAAACAAAGCTAAAAAACTTTTCTTCTACTGCAGCTGAGGTGTGCCAAAACAGCTGAAGCACAGTAATTGGTTCTTCCGCACTTATCAGCTGGGCTCAAAAACAAGGAAATATAGGTGAGTATAGCCCAGGGGTGGAGGGGGGGGGGGCGGAGCGAACTGGTTTGCTCTCAGCTGATCTTTGGAGATACCAGTACGTCTGAACTGGGCGGAACTGGTAGAATCCCACCTCTGATTTAACCTAGTCTTAAGTTACCTATCCATATCTCTGCCTTGATAGATCACTTCTCCATAGGTCTGCCTTACACTTTCATTTTCTTTGATTATTAATTATATGCCATCAAATCATTGTCAGCTGTTAGGACAATCTGTCCCTATCCTGCTCCTTCAGCTGTTGCCGGTACACTCATCATTACTATAAACTGTGTCCATCCATCCTTCACTCTCCATGCAACATTTCCCAGCATTAGAGCCTTCTCCAGAGAACCAGATCTTCACGCAATGTGCATAAAGTAGGATAATTTGAGTCTGGTCAGTTGTGTGTTAGTCAGAACACTGGGCTGATTTGTTCAATGATTTCCTTGGCTGGCCACAGTATTCTCAGGTGTTTTTTCCAGCAACGACGTTCCAAAGGGACAAAACATTTCACAACTTGGTATTTAAGAGTCTACCTTTCACTTTCATAGAGTGTAAGGAATACCACGGCTTGCCTGATTCTGATCTTTGTAGGTATAGATCAGTGTTTCTCAACCTTGGCGACTTTTAAGTCCTGTGGACTTCAACTCCCAGAATCCCCCAGCCAGCTTGCCAGCCTTTCAGAAAGCTTCAAAGACTTGGCTGTACTCCCAAGTGTGTGTGTGTGGGGGGGGGGGAGGGTAGGAGGTTAGCTTGGGTTTATGAGACGTTGTGTTTTTTTATTGTTAGCATTGGAGAGCCATGGTGGCGCAGTGGTTATAGTGCAGTATTGCAGGCTAACTCTGCTGACTGCCAGCAGTTTGATTCTCACCCATTCGAAGTTGACTTAGCCTTCCATCCTTCCGAGGTTGATAAAATGAGGACCCAGATTGTTGGGGGAAATATTTCATTTCATTTCATTTATTAAATTTATAGGCTGCCCAATCCCGGAGGACTCCGGGCGGCTTACAACGAAAGAAGAAAAAAGAAAAGCAAAATAAGTAAAAAATAGTTTAAAATTCACAACACACATACGTTCTAATCGGGACTGGACCTTAACACTAAGGTCAACAGCCCCAGGCCTGCCGGAACAGCCAGGTTTTAATGGCTTTCCTGAAGGCCATGAGAGTGGGTAAGGTCCGGACCTCTGGGGGTAGCTGATTCCACAGGGTCGGAGCAGCCACAGAGAAGGCTCTCCTCCGGGGGCCCGCCAGCCGACACTGTCCGGCTGACGGTATCTGAAGGAGGCCCACCCTGTGGGATCTGATCGGCCGTTGGGAGGCGTATGGCAGTAGGCGGTCTCGCAGATAGGCTGGTCCTAAGCCATGTAGGGCTTTAATGGTAATAACCAACACCTTGAATTTCGTCCGGAGACCAATTGGCAGCCAGTGCAGCTCACAGAGGACAGTTGTAATATGGTTGTATCTCGGTACACCCAATATCGCTCCCGCGGCTGCATTCTGGACTAGCTGTAGTCTCCGAACGCTTTTCAAGGGTAGTCCTTGACTTATGACCACAACTGTGCCCCAAATTTCCATTGCTAAGTGAGATACCTGTTAAATGAGTTTTACCCTATTTTATGACCTCTCTTGCCACAGTTGTTAAGTGAGTCACTTAGCAAGGATGGTTGTTCAGTGAATCTGGCTTCTCCATTGACTTTGCTTGTCAAAAAGTCAGAAAAGGTGATCACATGACCCTGGAACACTGCAATTGTCATAAATACGAGTCAGTTGCCAAGCGTCTGAGTTTTAATCACATGACTATGAGGATGCTGCAATGGCTGTAAATGTGATAAATGGTCATAAGTCACTTTTTTCAGTGTCTGTTGTAACTTTGAATGTAAGTTGAGGACTACCTATATGCTGACTCTGTAAACCGCTTAGAGAGGGCTGTAAAGCACTGTGAAGAGGTATATAAGTCTAAGTGCTATTGTTATTGGCCATTTAGGTAGAGATAGATAGAGACATTGGAGATTTGGGCCTAACCTATTGTTGTTTATTATTGTAGATGTCATTTTTTCATTAGCCACCCAGAGTTGCTATGGTGAGACAGGCAGCTACACAAATTAAATAAATAAACACATCATGAAAGTATAGAGGCAACCTCTGTCAGGTTTCCCCTCCAGTTAATGAGAGGCCCAGAGGTGGTATTCAGCAGGGCATGACCAGTTAAGGAGAACCAGTAGCGGAAATTTTGAGTAGTTCGGAGAACCGGTAAATACCACCTTTGACTGGCCCCTCCCCCATCTATTCTCTGCCTCCCAAGTCCCAGCTGATCAGGAGGAAATGGGGATTTTGCAGTAATCTTCCCCTAGAGTGGGAAGGTAATGGAGATTTTAACAGAATCCTTTCCCTGCCATGCCCACCAAGCCACGCCCACCAAGTCACGCCATGCCCACCAAGCCACACCCACAGAACCGGTAGTAAAAAAAATTGAATCCCACCACTGGAGAGGCCCCTAAAATGTGAGAAGCTTCTGCCAATTTGAAGATGGATGGCTCAATAGTGGGGGAAATGTCCTTCTTTTCTTCCTACAACAGAGCAATTAAATAAATTGTTTTATATGAAATCTAATTTAGATTACTAAATGATGTATTTTAAAATGCAGGGACATTTTGAGTAATGATCTTTATTCATCAAATTTACATATTAATGGCAGAACTCAGCAGCCAGGTTTATAAAACAAATATCTATAAGTTTCACTAAATGAATGGTTATGTACAGACATTGAGAAATGTAATACCAACACTTACAAACAGGAGAGAGAGAATCTGAAATATTTTAGCATATGTTCTAATTTCATAAATCAAGTTATCACTCATAATTAGAATACTTTTTTCTCTTCTTCATTCCTTCATTTAAACATCTGATTTATTTGTCTCAAAACTACTGTTGAAAGAAATGTCCTTCTGGGTTCGGCTCCAAGTGGGGAAAAAGACACTGGAGACATGGAGGCTGCTTGGACAGATGGTTTATTGGTGGACAGGACCACATGGCTTGAGTCCTGAACAGAAAAGATGATCACATGCTTCAATGTTGGTGGAGAAGAAAAGAGAAGGGAAGGGAGGAAGAGAGCTGAGTCCCTGGTTTTATGCCGTCTCTGGCCTTTGATCTTGAGCTTGTATTCTGATTGGTTGTCAGACTCCCATGGGGCCATGCAGGGGCAACTCTCTAGGCTGCGTTTTGAATCCAGGTTTGGTTGAGTTCTCAGATGCCATGTGGTGAGTTGGGTTATGCCTTAATCACATCCCTCTGGAAATGAAGGGGAGAACTCTTTATTATGTAAAGGGACTGGCTTGGACATCTTAATGGCTCATTGACAAAGGGGGATGGGCAGGAAGCTGCAGGCAGCTATTCTGTCTTTTAAAACATGTTTTTCCTTTTTCACATCCAGAGAAATGTTCTGCCTTTTCAATATTTCCTAGGATATTTCATTTTTCTGGGAAAGGGCTGGGTGATAACTTCCTACACTACCAAGCAGTGAATAATGTTTCCTAATAACTTTTCTTGTTCTTTATATTATGCAAAAGAATCCTTTGTGTGTTTCTCAGAAGTTAAGCCTCATGCAGTTCATTCAAATTTATTCAACAATAAGTATGTCACAAATGCTGTCTTAATGAACATTCCTGTCAGCCCAAATATTACATACTAATCTCATCATTATTTGTTATGTTTTTATTTGGAAGCAGCATTTTACAAGAATTGCATGTTTTGTCTCTCCTATTCACACTGAAATATTTTTTCATTGGTTAAATTTCCTAATAAAGGCAGGAAAGTTAAGATTCTACGAGACCTTAGTGAATATCACTTTCTTGGTGAAAACTGTCAATAAAGGAGTTAAGTCTGAAAATAATCCATAAATGGAAACTATAGAAAACATATGCATATGCATGCAATGTGTTTGTTATAAATGCCCAGTTGACAATTCAATTTATGTATTTTTATTCCAACTTTCTGTTACTAAAACAGTTAATATTATTAAATACTAAAGAAATATTGAAAAAAATGGAGTTAATAGATTGTCTGATTTTGATAGCTCTGTCAGAAACTGATTAGTTTTCATATATAGCTGCTAGTTAGAGAAAAAGAAAAAACTAAACAGAGTTTATTTTAGTTATTTGGTACATTTGTTCGTTAGAGTGTTTCTTTTTCAACATCAATTTTTGGTCAGACATAGATTCACTAATTTGTGAGTCATGGAGCAGGATATCCGTAATATAATCACATATCTTACCTAGAACCCTACATGGGAAAGGACATAATTGAATTCTTTGAACTATTCTTCAGAAAATTCACTGAAAAACCCAGTGAACCAAGTAAAACGTATTGCCAAGTAAACTGGGTAGCATATGCCTGAAGTATATTTAGAATATTACTTTTCTTAACTTTCCATTACTTTATCAGCATCTGGAGTAAAGGAGAAAAAAATTCAGAGCAAGTTGTATTTTGAAAATACAAGAAGTGTTTCTAGGACAGGCCTGATACTATTGAGTACATATTATCATTTTAAAATCTGCTAGTGATTAAATGCACAGAATGTCTTTCAGTAGTCCAGCAAATAGTCAAGTACATACATTATATTTGAATTCATTGTTAAATAAGATTTTAGGTGTTTCCTGGATTTATAGACTGGGAATAAGAAAAGAAAATCGATTACTATATTTTTTGGAGTATAAGACGCACCAACATTTTGAAGAGGCGATTTTTTAAAAAAGTTTTTGCACTCTGCAGACCTCCCAAAAACAGCCAGTTTTTCATGGAAATGGGCCCATTTTTTGTCAAAGCCTTTAGGAGGCTTATAGAGTGCTCCTGGGGCTGGGGGTGGAGCAAAAATGAGCAAAAAATACGTTTTTTAGCTCATTTCTCCCCTCTCCAGCTCCCAGGAGCACTCTGAAAGCCTCCTAAAGGCTATGTATGGCCATTTTGGTGAAGGAGGCAGGGTTTCAGGAAGCCAAAAATGCTGTATTTAGTGTATAAGACGCACCCAGATTTTCAGCCTCTTTTTGGAGGGAAAAAGGTACGTCTTATACTCTGAAAAATACGGTATTTCTTTGTCTTAAACGCTCAAAGTCTAGAGCAGGGTTGTCAAACTCAAGGTCCGTGGGCTGGATCCGGCTCGCGGGTTGCTGGAAGGTCCAGCCTGCGATGTGTCTGCCGGGAGGGCTGCACACACCTCCCCAGAGCTCCGTTTTTGCTGGAAGAGAGTTGCAGGAAGCCGTCACTGTCGAAAATGGAGCTTGGGAGCCCATTTTCACTGGCAGAGTGCTCGGGCCACAGGCGTCCCCCAACACGAGTGATGTGAAGCTGACCACACCCATCCCATCCCCCCTGAGGTCAAACACAATCCTGATGTGGCCCTCAATGAAATTGAGTTTGACACCCCTGGTCTACAGACTTATATGTTTCTATGATACCAATACTATTTCCTTCTTTCTTCCCCTCAAAATGTATAACTCAGATTCAACAAAATACATTTCTGCATTCCCTCCTCCTGCAGACAGGAATGTTTTCTATTTTCTATGCAATTAAATGATTATAGGCTTTACTTGTATAACATATAATTTTTTAAAAAAGATCTATGGAAAAAAGTGTGGGAATGTACAATTTATCTTAAAACATAAAAATAAAAAATGCTTCTACGAACTAAAAACGTTAAGCTCTTTAAATATTGACACTTGTTGTTCCATCCTTCTATCTCAAACTGCACAACTGGGCATGGAAACTTGGAAGGAAGATGGCTTAAGATCAGATTTTAGAAATGCGATTATAGCTTTTAAGCAATCAATGTTATATCTTTGTAATGGAAATATTTTAGAGAGGAAAGAGGAAATGATAAATCACTTTTAAATAATCAATTTATTTCATTCCAATCCACCCAAACCACAGAACTATAAAAATAGTAGAAGATTCCTTGGAATATGTTGTCTTGCGTCTGGAAATTATCAGCACTCCCATTTTGTTGATTATTACATCATAATAGTCAACAAAATGGGAGGAAAAAAATAATCTTATTACATGGAAGACTTAGAAGACTTAGATATAAAATAACTGAAACATCCCACAAATGATTCATATGTGATTTTTTTTTAAAAAATTGTTGTACATTAGGAGAGACAGGAGAAGTTTGGCACGCTTGATGTTCCCCAAAATTGTATCCTAAACAACTAGTATAAAAATCCACCAAATTTGCTAGCACAGTATCAAAATTGTTCATATGCTTCCAGAATAGGGATGTTTGAAAGTTGAGTCTATGGTCAAGATGTTCCTATAGTACATTTCTAAGAGATTGGGGGGGGGGTTTGTTCCCAAACTTTAACAATGCTTCTATTCTTAAACCCTTAAAGAGACAGTGCAGAATTGATACCGACTGCCTGTCAGCCTCATTTCTGTACCAATTTGCCTCACTCATCTAAATAAACTCTATTGTCTTGTTGAAAGAAATATCCTTCTGGGTTTGGCTCCAAGTGGGGAAAAAGACACTGGAAACATGGAGGCTGCTTGGAAAGATGGTTTAATGGTGGACGGGACCGCATGGCTTGAGCTCCTGAACAGAAAAGGTGATCACATGCTTCAGTGTTGGTGGAGAAGAAGAGAAGGAAAGGCTGAGATGCTGAGTCCCTGGTTTTATACCCTCTCTGGCTTTTGATCTTGAGCTTGTATTCTGATTGGTTGTCGGACTCCCATAGGGCCATGCAGGGGCAACTCTCTAGGCTGTGTTTTGAATCCAGGTTTGGTTGAGTTCTCAGATGCCATGTGGTGAGTTGGGTAAAGGGCCAATATTATCATACCTTAATCCCATCCCCTGGAGCTGAAGGGAAGAACTCTTTATTATGTAAAGGGACTGGCTTGGACATCTTAATGGCCCATTGACAAAGCAGGATGGGAAGGAAGCTGCAGAAAGCTATTCTCTCTTTAAACCATGTTTCTCCATTTTCACATCCAGGGAAATATTCTGCCTTTTCAATATTTGCTAGGATATTTCATTTTTCTGGGAGAGGGCTGGGTGATAACTTCCTACAGTCTCTTAAACTGGACAAAGGGGAAAATTGGAGGGCAGCGGGAGAATCAGTCATATCTCCCCAAATCTTTGCAAATGGCCCTCCCTAAACTAATGACAGGATTTTTTACTCAAATTTCTTGATAACCCCATTTTTTTCCTCACACTTTCCCTACCATGTTTCCTCCACATCCATAACTTTTTTTAAAAAATTATCAGTTTAAAACTCCCCTATCCACCTTGGTGGTCTATTTGTACACTTTCAAAATTGACCAGAAACCCCCTGCATAAGGTAACCATACCAAAGATTTGGTTCTATTGCTGGTGCTTCCCATTTCCCTCAACACTTTACAAATTGGAGGAGGAAAATAACTTACAAAACTTATAACAATTACCATATATACAGATTTCAAAGAATCCCTGAAAGTAGATTTTGAACAATCAAGAAAAATCAGTACGTAACGTAGGGAGGGGGAGAGAAAGAGAGAAGAAAGAAAGGAGGGAAGGAAACAGAAGTTCCTATAAAGTTCCACCAGACATTTTCAACAACTTCTATTTTTAACAGAGCTGCTGCTATTTTTAGACAAGGCTGCTGAACCTTCACCTCATCCTGGCAACAAGTAATTTCTCCCCACAGTTGCCCCAGGCAGCCCTTGCTTCCTCCTTCTCCCCCTCCCCCCCCTCCATGTTTCTCTTGGCTCCAAACACACCTCATTTTTCACATGGCAGCTTCTCCTGTTCCAGCCCCACCCCAGCTTACTTTTTCTTTACACACACAGGCCTGTGTGCACATACACACTCACAGTCAGTCATAGGCAAAATTTTCCTTTCCTTTTCCCTTCAAAAACTATTTTTTTCAGGCTAAAAGGCAAATCTGACATTTGAACAGCGTGCTGAAAAGCTCCACCACCCCAAATTAGTGGGTGGGAAGGGGATCAAGACTAAAGTTGGTTTGTATTTAATAACAATATAATCTTCTTGTGGTGTATATATTGTTTCCTTTTTTGCCACATCAGAAATTAGAAGTTGGCCAGAAACAAGCCCTCCAGGGACTATAGGCGATCTGGGGTGATAAACCTTTTCCAGACCCTTTTGGGGAAGGTCTTTAATGCTTAAACTTCCCAGTTATCGTGACCCGTCAAAACCGCGGTCCACAAAAGCGCGATCGACGAAAGCGCGCATTTGACGTCATCACAGTGCGATGAAAAAAATTAAAAATTGAAATAAAAATAAAATTAAAGCAAGCCGATTCACATAAAGGTAAGGGTTAGGGTTAGGGTTAGGGTTAGGTTAAGGGTTAGGGTTAGGTTTAAAGCGTTAGGGTTACGTTTAGCGTTAGGTTAAAGGTTAGCGTTAGGTTTAGCGTTAGGTTAACGGTTAGGTTTAGGGTTAGATTTAGGGTTAGGTTAAGGGTTAGGTTTAGGGTTAGGTTTGGGGGGGTTAGGGTAAAGTTTTCGCTTTATTTTTACATTTTTCGATCACAGCGCGATGTTTTCGTCGCGCTGTGATGACGTCAAATGCGCACTTTCGTCGACCACGATTTTGTCATCCGCGGTTTTGTGGTGGAACCCCCAGTTATAGCAGTGTTTCTCAACCTTGGGAACATTAAGGTGCATGGACTTTAATTCCCACAATTCTCCAGCGAGCACGCTCCAGTTCAGCAGCCGCACACCGAGAATACGAACATCATGCTATTCAAAAATAGCTCATAGCTCCATAATATGCTTTAGTTTGATGAATGCTGCTTTTATAATTTGAATTTTATAGTTTCGGCTCTCATGTTAGTGTTGTGTTCATCACAATTTAGCATTCGACCCTTCTAGCAGAGAATGCAGAGAGTTGTAGTCTCATTTGTTTCTCAAGCTTAGCAACTTTAAGATGTCTGGACTTCAATTCTGACAATTCCTCAGGCAGCAGGGAATTCTGGGAGTTGAAGTCCACACATCTTAAAGTTTCCAAAGTTGAGAAACGCTGCTCTACTCTCTGGATTTCAGTTCAAGCTTCCCCTTCAACAGCCACTGTGACCTCGTTTCAAATCCTATGACATTATTTGTTTCCTGGACTGGAGAAGAAAGTCTCCTTTCATTATGAAAAAGACCTCTGGATCAAATTTAATATCATAAAACCTGGTGAGAATTCAGGCAACATCAAAGGGGGAGCCAACATATTGACCTTCAGCCAATGATCTCTTTCAACAACCACTTCTCCATAATGAGGGGAGGAGTATCCAAGATGGGTTGACCTCGTTCTCTCATTGATTGAACTGAGTCCAATAAGGTCTTTAAGCCACGCCCCTATTGCCAGGTATTTCCTAGTTATCGACTCAGTTCCTCAACTGAACGGTTGTGTCATCCTGTGTCCCGACAACCTTTCTATCATGATTAATGCAAGCCCGGCTCAATCTATTTGTGTGAGTACCTGACTAGCCTAAGAAGCCCAGCAGGGCAATGAGGCTCAGCACGCTATGCCACCGGGTCTTCCCTTTTAAGGAAAAGGGCAGCAAGCAAGGGGAAGCCCTGATCCGGCACAGGAGCGCTCCGCCGCTCCCCTCAGGGGTCGAGCGATGAACGCTTCGCCACAACAGCCAGAGAGGAATCAGTGGCCAGAGGAGCGCTCAGCGAGCTGCTGAGAGCAAGCAGGAAGTGCAGGCTAGAGCGGAAGGCGTGTGGCAGTTCTCTGTAGCACAAGCCACTTTTCAAACCCACTAACAGGTCCCCCCTTTGAACCACTTTGTACAGTATCCCTCAAGTTCTTGACACTCAAGGTGGCCTTTTTGGTGGCCATTACCTCAGCCAGGCACATACCCGAGCTACAGGCATTGTCCACCAGGGAAGATCTATGTGTGTTCCACCAAGACAGAGTGGTCCTTCGGTTGGACCCCTCCTTCATACCCAAGGTGTGCTCCTGTTTCCATCGGTCACAAGAACTGATACTGCCGAATTTCTGTCCGGACCCTTCTCATCTGTTAGAGAGGAAGTGGCACACCTTGGATGTGAGGAGGGCCCTGAGGATCTACCTCAAGAGGACTCAACCAATCAGGAAGTCAGAAGCCCTGTTCGTCTCTTTCCAGCCCGGGTCCTTGGGGAACAAGGTGACATCTACCACTATAGGCAGATGGGTACAGACCTGTATTGCTATGGCCTACCAAGCACAGGGGCTGCAGACACTGGGGTCGATTACTGTACACTCCACACGAAGCGCGGCCACTTCAGCTGCCTGGGCCACGCAGGCTTCCTTGACGGAGATCTGTAGGGCAGCTACATTGACTTTCCCCTCACCATTCATGAGGAACTACAAGCTGGACTCCTTTGCCTCTGCGGAGACTTCACTCAGATGTAGGGTATTACAGTCTGTTCACAGGGTGGGGGAAACAGCTCACCAAGCATAAGATCATGCATTTACATCATGCGGAAACCCTCCCTAGGGACGTTGAGCTTTGGTACGTCCCATCCTGGATACTCCTCCCATCACTATGGAGAAAGGGCGTTGGTACTTACCTGATATGCCTATTCTCATAGTGGGGAAGGAGTATCTAGCCCCCTCCCTGATATTGTCATGTTGTTGGGATAATTCGCGGTTGTGAACCTGTTCTGTTAAAGTTTAAATAAAGTTTTTGTTAGAATTATGAAAAGGCTTTGAGTGGATGACACATCGAGTCTGATAGAGTTCTTCGTTGAAACTGGGGAATACCTGGCGATAGGGGCGTGGCTTAAAGAGCTTATCGGACTCAGTTCAATCAATGAGAAAACGAGGTCAACCCATCCTGGAAACTCCTCCCTCACTATGAGAATAGGTGTATCAGGTAAGTACCAACGCCCTTTTCTAATCCGAGATCAAAAGAGTGGGCTTTTAAGTCAATCTGATAAACCAATGTTTTACACTTAAGCCAGCCTTAGTCAAGCCAGAGCCTCCAAGTTTTTTGGAATTTACTAAGTAGGAAATCTGGTTTGAACAAAAATGCAAAAGCAAAAGTTTGTTCATTTGCACACTCCTAAGGGGAAGCAACAATGGCAGCTTTGGCACAACTGATTAAGTAGCCCTCTTCTCTGGTGCTCCTAAGAAAGATAAAATGTGGTTAGTCTTCGAACCTGAATGAAAACCATCAGGAGATCCCAGGGCTGTAAGCTAGACCAGGAAGTAAAGAGTCAGAAGAAGGGAACGGCCAATTTATTTCAAATGATCCCACAAGTCAGGTTTGACTTAATAAAGAGATCTGACTTACGATCAGGATTCATACCAACAGCAAAAAAGGAAAAAAAAAAGGGGGGGGGGAATACTTCCCCTTAGGAATGTATAAATGAACTTTTTTTCCTTTTTTTGTTGCTAGTGTTGAATGCATGTTTTTGTTTTGTTTTTGTTTTCCTTTTTATAATAAAATAACTATTAAAAAAAAGATCCATGCCCACAGAACACAAGGGCCTAACCATGCGTGCCTAATGTTATTGTGATAGCTAGTTCCAAGCTGATGCGTCTTTTCTGCTGCTCCACTTCTTTGTTCTTCCTTGTCGTTTTTTTATCCTAGCCTTTCCTTCCTTTTCTCTCCCACTCCTCCTACACTCTTCGCCCAGGGCTCTCCCTTCCCCAGCACAAGGAATTTGGCAAGACTACTTTCTCAAAAGAGTCTATGAAACACACACACACACACACCTTTCCTCCCTGCATAATCCAGTCTTCCTTTGAGATTGGGACTTTGCACTCTGCGCTACTTCCCCATCTGATCACCCAACAAGCCTCTTTTAACTCCAGCTTTCATTCTCCCCTCTGAAACACCGTCAAGACAAAGGGGAGAAAGAAAAAAAGAGGGAATAAAGCAAACAAACGCTGCTGTTGCTACGTTTGCACTTTATACCCTTTTATATTTACAAGCCTCTCTTAAGCTAAAAATAGCAACGCGTGATCCATTTATAACTGGCCAGACGTGCCCTGGATCTGCTGGGGAAGAAGAGGCGTGGTTTGTGGTCCTTTTACCTGAGCTCATATGAATTTAAAGGGGCCGTCTTTTATTAACACAGTCTGGATCTAAATTCGCTTCTGCAACATCTCTTCCATTGGACTCAGTTTTAAACTAGGTAAAATTCACAGGTCCTTCCTGGATTGTGTACCCATAGTGTCTACAGATGGGTATCCCTTGCTCTAAAACCATCACAGAATTGTGTGCGCTTTAGAAGAGCAAATTGAATAGATGTGCTGAGAGACCGCCTGCTGCCAATTACCTCCCAAAGACCCGTCAGATCTCACAGGGTCGGCCTCCTCCGGGTTCCGTCCACCAGCCAATGCCATCTGGCTACTACCCGGGGGAGGGCCTTCTCTGTAGCAGCTCCAGCCCTTTGGAATGAACTCCCTGCGGAGATCCGGACCCTTACCTCTCTCCAGGCCTTCCGGAAAGCCGTCAAAACCTGGCTGTGCCGGCAGGCCTGGGGTTGATGAGTTCCCTCCCCTCTCGACTGGTATGGCTGTGTGATTTTCGTGTATTTTAATTATGTGTACTGTTGTTTATGTTCCCTTTCCCCTCTGAGTTGTTCGCCGCCCTGAGTCCCTCCTGGAGAAGGGCGGCATACAAATAAACCAAATACAATACAATACAATACTTTAAAGGGCCCCAAGTTTATTTTTTAGTCTATATCAGAATCTCAAATACATTGGAAAACACACTTTGCTTCCAGTAGTTCTCTTACTCTCTCTCAAAGTGCTACTCCAATCCACGCTCCAAGAACAAATGTATGTATCTTTACATCCCAAACTCCTCAAGCTCATGAAGTAACCAGCCTGCTTGATCATTTAGTTCTTACATTTATATTTATCTTATGTGTAATGCAGTTACTGCATTGGGAAGTTTGTGAGTTGGACTGATTGGGGCAGCATGTAAGCCCCAGGAATGAACGAATGAACGAGTGAGTGAGTGAACGAATGAATAAACGTTATACCCCCATTCCTTGCCCCCTAGTTACAGGTCTTAGCTGATCAAGCCAAGCCACAGTTTCATGAATAAACCACAATTGGCTAGATCTGGATAACATGCAATTCTAAACCTTGCTTCTACAAACCGTAACAGCTTCATCCAGAATCCAGTGCCTCAAGCATTACAGGATTTGCGAACTGAGCTGCATAGTTAAATGTCTACCCAAGCTTTGCAACTCCAGAATCCAGGCCAAGGGAATCTCTTCTCTACAGAAAAGAGCTCTTGTTTGCACAAGGTCTCATGTTAATACTCCTGGCAGCATTTATGCATGAAAATAGGCTTTATTATTAAACTTTACTGGGATTGTGGCTGATCTATGGGCTCTGTCAGAGCTACAAACTCTGATCTCAGACTTCTCATCTGGACAAAGAACCTCTTAGCTAGGCATTGGCCCAAAACAGACAGATTTACGGGACTTTTCTCATCATCTTATTCATGTTGTCCGTGGGTGAAATAAGAATTCCCTCGTGGCGGGGGGTGGTGGGGTGTATCGATTTATTTATTCCATCTTTAAAGCACTGGGTTTCTATGGCTCTTGGCAGAGGCATTGCATTTATAGGCTGGCAAAATAATGCTATGATCACGGAGAGTAAATAAATCAGAAAATTGAGGGTGAACATAGCATGTTCAAGGGGCTTTGTGACAAATGCAACATCAATGCAGACCTGGCCTATAGCAATAGCAATAGCATTTAGGCCTATATACCGCTCCATGGCTCTTTACAGCACTATCTGGGCTGTTTACAATGTACCGTATTTTTCGGACTATAAGATGCACTAGCACCTAAGATGCACCAAGATTTCGAAGAGGTAAGTAAGAAAAAAAAATGTTTGTCCTCCCCGGCCCCCAGGAGCACTCTGCAAGCTTCAGCGGGACTGGGGGAAGGCAAAAATGCCATTTTTGCACACACACACAAAAAAAAATGGGCAGAAAACGGGCCATTTTTCATAAAAACAGAGGCGTCTTTGCCTTCTACCACCCTGCTGAAGCCTGCAGTGCGCTGCTGGGAGCTGGGGATAGGCAAAAACGCTGTTTTTGTGAAAAACGGGCCATTTTTTGCAAAAATAGATGTGGGGGGGGGCAGGGCTTCGGGAGGCCAAAAATGGCTATATTCAGTGTATAAAACACACCAACATTTCCATGCTCTTTTAGGGGGAGAAGGTGCATCTTATACACTGAAAAATACAGTAAGTATTATTTATATATTTCCCCCAGCAATCTGGGTCCTCATTTTACCGACCTCAGAAGGATGGAAGTCTGAGTCAATCTTGAACTCCATCAGGATCGAACTCCAGGCTGTGGGCAGAGTTTGCCCGCAATTCTGCACTTTAACCACTGCACCACCTGGGCTCTTAGGAAGCTCCTTATGCCTCTTGACACCCCCTCTAGGTGCCTGATATAAAGCTGAGAGGTGGCTATAATTCCCTTCCAAGATTCCAGAGCAAACCTGAATGTCGAGCTCACAGTTACGGTGCAATACATCAGCATTTTGAAATCAATGCGGCTTCCCAATATGGCCTAAAAAAATACATGATCAAATGTGTACAAAAATATTTTTCTAACCATGTTGAAATAGTGTCTTGTCCTGGTCACACGCTGGTCACATCCTCAAACGTGGGGTTTCTCTAACCAGGATTTTTTTTTTTAATGAAAGGCATTATAAAGTAGAAATCCAGATCAAAGATCAGTGAAATGCAAAATACCCAGAGCTTCTCACATCAGATTATGATGTCTAGTGAAGATAAAGTCTCAGGTCCCAGATGTTTAAATTCTCTTAACTCCTAAATCTGCTGAAAAATCAGGTGCAAACCCTCTATTCCAGTTGGTTCAGTGGTGGCTTCTGTCTGTTTGGACCGGTTCGCTCATACCGATAGTTCCGATCACCGGCTGGGCCCACCCACTTTCCCCAATGCTATCCCATCCTATATATCTCACTCTCTGGCTTGTTGGCCTTCCTCAACTGCAGCCCAGTTTATTTCCGTGCCTTGCCCGCTCTACCCACCACAGCTGCCCAAGAGATGTGCTGGAAGCTGCGCACATGAAATCTCCATGTGTTTGAAGGTGCGCACAATGCAGAAGGCATTTTCGGTTCTGCACTAGGCGAACTGGTTGTTAGATTATGTGAAGCTCACCTGTGAGTTGGTCGCAGAGCTTTCTTCTCTTTCTATTCTACTCCAGGGGTCTCCAACTGTGGCAACGTTAAAGACCTGTGGACTTCAACTTCTAGAATTCCTCAGCCAGCTTTGCTGGCTGAGGAATTCTGGACATTGAAGTCCACAAGTCTGAAAGTTGCTAAAGTTGGAGACCTCTGCTCTAGTCCTCAAGTCCAGATTGATGCAGTCCAGTATCATTCTTTCCTGCCAAGCTCCACGTACACCAGGCCAAGTCAGAGAGCCAAGGTGGCGCAGTGGTTAAATGCAGGCTACTTCAGCTGACTGCAGTTCTGCAGTTCGGCTGTTCAAATCTCACCAGCTCAGGGTTGACTCAGCCTTCCATCCTTCCGAGGTGGGTAAAATGAGGACCCGGATTGTTGTTGGGGGCAATATGCTGACTCTGTAAATCGCTTAGAGAGGGCTGAAAGCCCTATGAAGTGGTATATAAGTCTTATTGCTATTGCTATTGCTAAGTCTCTACATCCACCTCCGATGAGATTATTAAGGAACATCTGCACATCCATGAGCCATCCATGGATTTATCGGCAGCAGCTTCATATCAGTTCTGCTGAATCCTTCTCTTCAAGAGTGGAGTCTTCCAGAAAAAAACCCTGAAAAGCAGCCTTTTTAGGCAGTAGACCAGGAAGAATGGCACTTGGGTCCAGATCTTCACTCACGGCTCTCCTGTTATTGCTGCTGTTATGCAATGCCTCCTCCCAGTGGCACATGGCAAGGTGGCAAATCATTGCAGAAATCTCACAATCTCTCAGTGTGATATATATTTACTTATTAGATTTTTCTCCTTTTTTATTTTATGGAATATTTATGCAGGAGGAAGAAATTATTGTTGCCAAGTGAGACATTTGTCAAGTGAGTTTTGCCCCATCTTAGGACTTTTCTTGCCATATTTGTTAAGTGAATCACTGCAGTTGTTAAATTAGTAACATGGTTGTTAAGTGAACCAGGCTTCCCCATTCATTTTGCTTGTCAGAAGGTTGCAAAAGGGGATCGCATGATCTCGGGGAACTGCAATGGTCATAAATATGGGTCAGTTGTCAAGCATCCGAATATATAAATAATGTGACCATGGTGCTGCAATGTCATAAGTGTGAAAAATAGTTGTAAGTCACTTTTTTTCAGTGCCGTTATAACTTTGAACAGTCACTAAGCAAACTGTTCTAAGTTGAGGACTACCTGTACACATCTCCTTCCTCTCATACTCATATATAGATGCAGATTGATCCTCTGTACACACTTATATTAAAACGAGTCTTCAGAAGTGCCAAGATAGTGTTTCTCTTCCACTCTCATAACTGACCACAAAAATGGTGTAAGAATTTCTAATGTGTGAAATGCTCCCAAAGACTTCTTAAGCAAAACAGGTTTAAGGTAGGACTATTCTGCCAATCCAACACATGGGGCCGCTGTTGAGTCAGTTTTCATTTCATCCAAAGAATCCAAATTTGAGTTTTAAGCAAAAAAAAAAAAATCAGCAACTCCACAATCTTGCAAGCTATTGGCTTGTTTTTTTTTGCACAGCATCCCTATGGTTCTAAACAAGAAACAGAACTAAAAACAAAAACAACAACAACCCTGGTTTAACTCCACATTATAATCTAAAAATACTTGCAAGGAAAAATGATGGCAAACTAAAGGAAATGAAAAAAGAACATTTTCCAGAAAATGGCTTTTGTAAAATTAAACTTTCACAACTTCCCTGTTTTCTCTTATGTCTGAAATATGTGTAAAAACCCTGATATAAAGACTGGGAGGGGGAATTTTTGAAAATACTGATAGTGACGTGGTATGTTTAGAGGATGATTTTCTATTTAGAAATATCTGGTTTTCTTTTCTCCAGCACTGAAATGAATTCAAATTCAGATGTTAAATGGGAATTCTGGATAAGATTTTCCTAATTGATTAAGTCTATTCACCTGATGTGCTAGCCGAGGGGTTGCCAAACTTAAACACTCAAAGAGCCATTTGGACCCGTTTCCCACAGAAAAGAAAACACCGGGAGCCACAAAGGTCCTAACCAGAAGCCCCCTGTTCAATTCTGGAGCTGACCGGAAGTTCAGTTCCCCACCATAGAGTCTCCTCCTAGCACGGTGTACTTTTTCCTCTACCTGTCATAACAGAAAGCCCTATCAATTGTGGAGACAACTGGAAAACCCTCCCCTTGCCATAGAGTCTTCTCCTGGCACACTATGCTTCTCTCCCCCCACCCACCGGAAGCGCCTGTCAAAATTGTGGCGCCGACTGGTGACGGAGCCACAGCAGGGAGGAAAAAGCCACATGCGGCTCCAGAGCCGCAGTTTGCTGAGCCCTGTGCTAACCCATAGTTTATTCACATTTATCCACTTCTGAGTGTGAACTATAACAAATTGCTGGGCTTCACTGAACTGAGTTACAAACTAACCACAACAGCTGAGCTTCCATGACAAACCAGTTTTAACCTGGCATGTAGTACAAATCCTCCCATTCATTTGCACTGGAGATTGAAAAGTGGGCAGGGGTCAGTTTACCTCTGGTGACCACAGTCCTTGAAAATGTTCACGTAAGACATTAAGCCAGCTTTGGTGCTAATGGGAAACAGAGTTCTTACTTATGGATGCAGCACCAGATGATGTGGCAAGCTGCCACTAGATTATACTTTGCCAATCACCTGTTCTCACAGTTACCTTGGTTGAATTGACCAGATCTTGCTTCCTGGGAGATTGTTTATCTCTATAGTATAAGTAGTCCTCGGTTAACTTGTTCAGTAGGTGTTCAAAGTTATGACAGTGCTGAACAAATGGAACTTACAACAGCTTCTTGTAGTTGTGCCTGTTGAATCATCATCTTTGAGCACCTGGCAACTGGCTCGCAATTGCAATAGTCATATTGTCCCATGGTCCCATGATCGCCTCTTGTGACTTTTACTGCCAGTTTCTCACAAGCAAAGTCATTGGGGAAGCCAGCAGGAGGTGACAAATGATGATCATGTGACATTGTGCTTAATGATCATCATTGCAACTGGATCTGCTGTCGTAAGCGGGCCTAGTCGTATGATATTGTATTTTACAACCACATTGTTCAGCAATGGAGTTGCCGATCACAATTACCACTCTTAGCCAAAGATTATCTGTACTTATACGTAATGTGCCCTGACCCTGAAGGATTTTGGGCAGCTTACAGCATCAACATAAAATAAAAACTATGATAATGAAAACTCAAATCCATATTGGAAATCCAGCTCAAAATAAGGTAATATTAAGATCACGTGAAGTGTTAACACCACATTATAATGCCTTGGTAAGGCCACACTTGGAATACTGCATTCAGTTTTGGTCACCATGATGTAAAAAAAAAACCTCTAGAAAGAGTGCAGAGAAGAGCAACAAAGATGATTAGGGGACTGGAGGCTAAAACATATGAAGAACGGTTGCAGGAACTGGGTATGTCTAGTCTGATGAAAAGATGGACTAGGGGAGACATGATAGCAGTCTTCCAATATCTCAGGGGTTGCCACAAAGAAGAGGGAGTCAAGCTATTCTCCAAAGCACCCGAGGGCAGGACAAGAAGCAATGGGTGGAAACTAATCAAGGACAGAAGCAACCTAGAACTAAGGAGAAATTTCCTGACAGTTAGAACAAATAATCAGTGGAACAACTTGCCTCCAGAAGTTGTAAATGGTCTAACACTGGAAGTTTTTAAGAAGAGATTGGATAATCATTTGTCTGAAATGGTATAGGGTTTCCTGCCTAGGCAGGGGGTTGGACTAGAAGACCTCCAAGATCCCTTCCAACTCTGTTATTCTGTTCTGTTTCTGTTACACCAATAATGGGCAGAAGGGAAAACATGACAGAAATAGATGTGGGTACATTCATTTATATTTATCTGTTTGTTTGTTTGTTTATCTTGTCATGTTTATGTTTGAGGTAGAGACCCTTTGAGAGCTTGAATCTACTATGCACAAAGTTTTTCTTCCATCTCTTGTAGGTCCTTATAATTTCTGGTATCCACAAGAAGGCAGATGTTCCCCACTTTCCAACACTATATGGAAATGCAAAGGAGAAAGCAAATTCTTTCTTAAGCAGACTAAAAAAATCTACATTTTTTTTCCTTCCAGACAGAGAAATTAACCGTGGGATGACTTTAGAGCCAGAACCAAATTATGATTAAGACATTTCTTACTAGAATTAACCTATCTTCTAGGTATGGATGTCCACATTAAATCTGGTTGATGCTTTGGTTGAATTAAACATACCAGGTCATTATCTCCACTGGGGGAAATCATGGAATTTGCAAGAGGAAAACGGGTTTCTCAATTCACCTTTGGGAAACTTCAGATGTGTGAAGAACCTCATGTTAATACAATGCTTTGTTTTCCACGTATTATTTTCCTCATTCGTAGTATGGAGCTGAATAATCCTAGCGAGAGAAGCCAATACAACCCGTTCTGCACAATTTAAGAGGCACAAGTTATTGATTTGTCAAAGCTGTAAACAATTTTAGGTTATAATTCTTGAATGGCAATAGATTGTATATCATCTGGAGTGGTTTCTACCCAAGCAACTTTAAAAGGTTCTTATTTTAATTGCTTTATGAATGTAAAACCTCAGCCAGATTGCTCATTTGCACTTGGCAAATGTCTCCAAAGGTTTCTATAAATGCATTATCCATGACAGACTCCAAGATATTTTACATCTCTGATGTGGAGAAACACCCCAGAGTGAAAACATTGTATTCTAGCTGCAGCTTATTTAAACAGTCTTTCTCATCCTCCCATAAACTATCCTATTTTTTAAAATAAACATTTTACAAAGCATACAAAAACTAACATTAAATAAACAATATACCAATAATCAATAAAATAAATAAGCTAATTCAAAATAAACATTAAAACTAACATACAAACTAACACTAAATAAACTATCTTAATCAACTGAAAATGCTCAGTCCCTCATCAATCTTCCCAGAATTCCCAGAATTCTTTGTAAGATAGAAAAAGCCAACATTTTTTGGCAATATAATTTCAATGTTCAACTTTTCATGTAGAGGGAAAGCTCAGAAATCCCCATGAAAACTCGAAAAAAGATGGGTGGATCATACAGTACTGGAAAGATACTACCAAAACCACAATCAGATTAGGTTCTCTCTGAGCAAGATATTTCATCTAAGCCAACCATGTAGTGAGGATACTTCATCTGTGATGGTCATTCATGGCAACTAAAGTCAATTCCTTGATTTTAGATTAAAAATTGTCCGGATTGATTCAGACTATTTTTATTATTTTCAACATCTGGAGGCTATAAAAATGGCTATGCTTTTGTGTTTGTATGTAGAACTAGTAGACCTATAATTTGTCTTTTCTGAACAATAACTTAAGATAAGAGAATTGAAAGCGAATCAGCAGTGTGAGAAGTTTTATATCAAAATGTTTTACTCTTTATATTGTTTTCCATCTTCTCTTAAAATATTAACAGAATCCACAATGATCTGAGAATCAGTGTTTCCGCTAGATAATTGATTATTAAATTTTTTTATTTTGTTACATAAACAGCACATGCCCACACCAGTGGGAAAATAATTGATGATTGTGCTGAAACTAAATTAATCAATAAAAATAGCAAACGGGGGAAATCCCTTCCTCAAACACCCCCCCCCCTAATAAGTTACCCAGACCTAATCCCCATATCAAAGGATAAGGTCTGCAAACATAAACAGAATCAATTAAATTAGCTCTCCCAGAGGAATTGTATGTCAACACACACACACACACTGTCATCCTAGAATGTGATGGACAATGTGTTTTGTTTTAGGAATAAATATTTCTTCTTTCCTCAAACGTGTCTGTTTCTCATTTTTATTTATTCTTGCACAGCCCTGAATTATTCTTTTGACAGTAGTGACTGAGCACTGACTAGTAATTTTTAGTCTCATAGTTGAAGCCCATGTGTCCATCTTTTCCCCCAAAAAGGAGAGAGATTATGCTCCCCTCCTGTGCCCATCATGGTGATATATTAGCATTTCAGCTTATTATGACATCAGGAGTTTAAGGAGAAAGCAAAACTATCCCTTCCAATAGAAGAATAAACTGGATCTTCAGAGATTTCTGAAACAGCAAAAGCTCCTTATAAATGGAAGTTTCTCAATCCATACATTTACTTAAATCATGAATAAATCAAAAAGTCTTACAATTGCTAGTCACAACCTCATTTGATTATCAGGGGTTTCATCTGATGCAAAACCAAGCTACATCTTCAACTGATACCCTTCACTCACACATCAACACAAACTCTGTTTTCATCAAGGAATTTTTCTAACGAGGCCAATTTGATTCTTATTACAGAATGATCAGGTTTTAGCCCAACTTTATCTGGCTTTCACAACCTATATTTTGAAACTGCACTGGTGAAAATCTAATAAAGTTGAGTTGAACTTTTGATGATCTCTCACAATAGCCTATTTATTTTTATTTATATATAAAATGTATTGGCCAATTTCTTAATATAATTGCCTATATTTTGTAATCACATAAGATTATTTCCTTTCTTTACAAAATTAATAGGGGAAATATAGTAATTTACTTCCACTAGAAGATTATTCTTGGGGGGGGAAATCATTAGCAAATGCTGGGTTGCAAAAGCCAACAAGTTAAAATATATTTTACAAACTGGGATTTTCAGAAGGGGAAAAGTTTCTTCACATGGAAAGATTTCAGGAAAGATTTTGAAGGATTGTAGTTTACAGTTCTACAAAAAAGATCCAGAGAAGATTCAGAAAAGGATACTCTGGCTAACCTAATATCAATTCTGGACAAATCAGTAGAGATATCATTTTTTTAAAAAAGAAATAAAGCACCCAGAAGAATAAGATTTGCAAAAGGAAAATCAAGATCATTTTCCCAACGTAATCTTACAGCTGGTCTGGGAATGGTGGGATTTTCTAAGAGAGATTATTTCACTTTCCCTGAGTAATGAGACACAACAGCTTAATTTATGTCCTCAATTGAGCCCAAAATTTCCACTTGTAAGCAAGAAAGTTGTAAAGTGAATTTTGCCCACAACAATGGAGTCCAACATGCCTAGTTTGATAATGAAAGATCTGCAAGAAAATAACCAAACTCAACGAGCACCAAGGAGCCAGTGGTGGGTTCCGGATCCCGTTCCAACCAATACGGTTAGAACAGGCCCGGCGGCATCCACATGGATGCGCACAGCACTCCGAGCATAACGTCTCCTCCGGTTCAAAACTTCAAAACTTGGCTGCCGAGTCTTCTAGCAGCAGCGGCAGCCATGGCTGCTGCAGGGAGAGCTGGGCCCGGACATGTTGAGGCTAGGAGGCATGCCCGCTGGGGGTGGAACAGGCGCTCGTGCAACCCCCTTTCCAGCTGGGCAGAGCTCCATGCACTGACCTAGGGGATATCCCTAATATGCCAAGCCGCAGGAGCTGGGGAGCGGGCAGAGTGTCACATGGCTTGGCGCCTTAGGGATACCCCCTAGGTCAGTGAATGGTGCTCTGCCTGGCTGGAAATGGGGTTTGCCAGGCGGTTGCTCGTGAGCTTGGTCACCTCATGGCTGCTTCGCCCTTGAGGCTGTGCTCAGCTCTTCGGGACCTAGCTCGCAAGGCAGCAGCCAGCCAGAAACTCCCGTCTAAGGCCAGGTAGAACGCCACTTCCCAACCTAGCAGTATCCCAAAGGCACCAAGCAATGTGAGCGCCTTTCTCCCCACCGGCTCCTGCAGCTTGGCGCCTTCAGGATACCGCTATATCGGTGAGCGGTGCTCTGCCTGGCCAGAGGGGGGGTTATCCAGGGGGTTTATTTTCGGGGGTGGGCTTATATTTTTACCCACGCGAAAAATGTGGCAAGGCTTTAGTTTCAGAACAGGTCGTATTTTCGGGGAAACACGGTAGTTTTCAGCAAAACCATTGTAAAACACAGTCACGTGACCTCAGGACACTGCGAACAGCTATAAATGTGGCCATGTTGCCAAGGGCTCAACGTATGATCATGTGACCATGAGCGAGCAGGACTGTCAGAATTGTGGATCTGGGTCATAAGTCCCCCATTTCAAGTCTATTGTAACTTCAAACAGGTTGTAAGTTGAAAACTACCTACAGTAGTTGCTTAGTCGGGGTGTCCAGGAGGTATAGTCCCAGAAATGAAGATGGCAGCCACAATGGCCCGACGGAGGCTCCATCTATTGCTTGTGAGCATATGGAACTTCACTGTGGCAGCTATCTTCATTTTTTTGGACCACATCCTGTGGACATCCTATACTCATTCCTGCCTTAAAGGCTCTTAGTTCCAAATTCTACAGATTCCTTTCAGAGTTCTAACCAAAACTCCACTTCAGTAAACTATATTTTTTGTGTGTGGCTTTCGGTTGTTTCTATTAGGGGTTTTTTAATTTATTATGGTGCTATTACTAAATTAATGTCTTTCTGATGCTACTAGGCTTATGTTTTGTGGTTTGGGCACAGCCGGGATGAGTTCTGCTAAAAACAGCCCCAAAGCATTAACAAGAATGAATGAATAAATGATAATAAATACTAATGGTACCCAATAAATAAATCATTGTGACATAAACATTTGTGAATTTGTATCTGGCACAATGGGCTTTAATGCACTAAATTTATGTCATCATAAATGTGTTAATAACCGTGCCAAAAGAATCCTGATGATTGTGAGCAATTGCACCATCTCTTTGGAATTGCTTAGGTTCTGCTTTAGCTGTTTCCAAGCTGGTGCCTTTCTAAATGTTTTGGATTACAATTTCTCTCAACCGAGTGTCATCAGCTTCACGGAGACGGCCCCATTTTAATTTAAAAAAGGAAGCCAGAGTTGAAAACACTGCAGTCATGGAGACCCAGATTCAAGCCCATTCCAGCTATGGAAACTTCATGAGTGACTTTGGGACAATCCATCTCTCTCTGAGCACTAGCATACCATCAGGACTGATGTTGTAAGGATAAAAAGAAAGCAGTATCTGCTTAAATTGCCTTGAGCTCCTGAAGAAAAGGTGCATGTAAAAACACTGATTTGCTGATTTATTTATATTCTTATTTTTGCATGAGAACCTACAGAAGAGTATGCAGGGTGTCCTCCCGGGGATGGGCTTCAAAGATTTCAGCAACGGGTTCTCTGCCCAGATGCTGGATGGGTATGAACTAGTCGGTCTCCTACACTACAGCAGGAGGGTAGTTTTCGCCTTCCTCAGGCTCCGGAGGCTTTTCCTCCATTTCCCTCCTCCTCGAGCCTCCGTACGGACTCTGTGCTTACCTCGCATCCAAAATGGGCCACTTGGAGACTCCTGGGAGGGGAGGAGTGGGAGGGGTAGGTGGGGCCAGCCAGAGCTGGGATTTGGAAGTTTTCTTAACATTAGCTACGGGTTCTCCCAAACGCGGGCGAACCCGTAGCAGCTCACCCCTGTGCCCTCCTATTTTTCTTTATAGTATGTGAAACAGATTTGGTTGAGAGAAAGTTAACTGCAGGGAATTGTATATACTAAACAGTGGTGGGTTGCAGGCGGCACGCCCCGGTACGCCCGAGTTCCTTACCTGTACTTTAAGCCTTTGGCGCTTCCGCACACATGCATGGCGCGTATGGCACCTGCATGACGCTCTGCCAAGCAGCTGGAGCATTGCAGAGGTTTGCGGAAGTGTCGCAGGCAACTACGATGCATGTACGTGCACGCCACACGCGTCCATTTGGGTGACGCCGGAGCTGTTCCAACCATACCCACCACTGGTACTAAAATAGTATGTAATTTTCTCCATAAACATTAAGCAAAGCTGAGAAAAAAACAGTTTGGGGCATTGAGTCCCATGCTTGACACATGCCATCTTCAGAAAAGAACAGCCTATTTCCCCCAAATATAATTTGAGAACTGACGTATATGGAATAATGTGGCATTCTGCCTAAATACAAAACGTGCAATTGATTTACACCATCTTATTCTAAACGTAGCCTTTATTGATGAGTACCCTACAGCTTATGAGCTGTGATAGTTTCAAGAGCCTTCGCCCCTTCCCTCCCAAAAAAGCAATTTTACAGTCCCCCAAATCCTGGGTGTGCATCCTGAACTCAAAGTGCAGAATGTTCCTTCAACAAAGAGAGATTTATTTTAGGAACCCAGCAATGTAAAGTCTTAAAGTCTTATGCTGCCTTGCTCGGAATTCCTTGCCCTCTTCAATAGTTGCCTGTAGGAAGACTGCACAGAATCCATGAAGTGGTGTAATTTAAGAAATGTGTGGCTAATTGATTGTGGGAGCCCTCTGGTTCCAGCTGAGTGTTGAGCTACAGAGTAAGTCTCTATATGTGTTAGAAATGGGCAGGAGGGAACGATGTAGAAAATTACTTGTCCCTTTGTATTTAATGAGAATAATCAGTGCAAGATAATTGGTTTTATTGCAAATGGCAAATTTCACATAGATAGGCAGGGTTTCTGACTTACTGAGGTCTGACTGAATTTTTGTTGTTGAGTTGACCAAATGACCATCTGATGTATCAAGCAATATGTGGCAGCAAAACCTTAGGAGTTTTGTATCTTTTGGTGGCAATCTGGTAGTGATCTATATTTATACAGTAGATAAATGATGCTGAAGACCTGAAGTTTGTTGCAGGGATTAATATAGTAACAACACAACATTAGGAGAGGAAGAGAATAATAGCTGATGATACCCAATCTCAACTACAGATTGACTGGGAAATGTATTTATTTAAAACATCCAACGCTGGAAGTTTTTAAGAGGATGTTGGATAACCATTTGTCTGAAGTGGTGTAGGGTTCACTTCTTGGGCAGGGGGTTGGACTAGAGGACCTCCAAGGTCCCTTCCAACTCCTATTCTATTCTATTTATATAACTGCCCACCTTAAGACAACTCTGGGGATCTTACAACTAATAAAACAATATAAAACCAACAGCAATAAAGCAAAACAAAAAAACCTGGCACCACAACCACACTTTTCTGATGCACCCACATTCTTGGCCCACCCTAGCCTCAACCTAGCCCAACATCTGGGAAAGAAACAAGTTTTAAGTCCTCTCTGGAAGGATAGACGGGTGGGGGCTTGTTGGATCTCAGAGACATGAGATAGGAGCTACAGTGGAAAAGGCGCACTTCTAAGGAGCCACAAGATGGCAATGTTTAAGGCAGAGATAGGCAACC
Source organism: Thamnophis sirtalis (assembly GCF_051295495.1). NCBI lineage: Eukaryota > Metazoa > Chordata > Lepidosauria > Squamata > Natricidae > Thamnophis > Thamnophis sirtalis. The sequence continues at coordinate 83,841,769 of NW_028261387.1, read as the reverse complement.
ATGGCCCCTTTACGACCTGTGGACTTTCAACTCCCAGAATTCCTGAGCCACGAATAGGAATGGGAGGGTGGGAGTGGGCTCACCCTATCAGCTCTGGTGGGACAGACATATGTACTCAGTTACAATGGCACTGAAAAGAGAGGCTTATAATCAGTCCTCGCACAGACAACTGTTGCAGCATCTCCATGGTCCCATGTTCAAAATTTGGGTGCTTGGCATCCAGCATGTATTTATCACAATCTCTGCTTTGCTTACTAGCTGCTATCAGCTGCCATAGAAACAGGGAGGGTGGGGACATGGTATTTGGGATGGGAATTATAGGGTATTGGAGGAGATATGGAAAAGGGAGTTTTCTTCTCACCATCTTCTGCGCATGCTGGTGGCCGGTGTTTGGGCCTGGTCAAGGCCAACCGTCCTGCATACCAACATGATGATGCTTATTGGAGATGCATCCCACCTGACACCTAAGGGAGTTGCACATTGGAGTGAGGTCATTGGAGAGAGGGGGCTGGGTTATCATTTGATATGTACTTGTTTGCGCCTTTCTGACTCAGATCTTGCTTTACTTTCGCTGCTATCTTTTCATAACCAGTAAAAGTATCTTAATTCCAACAACAATGAAGTTGGGAGTTTTCTTTCTTGGTTATTGATGGAGGCACGACGGACACGCAGTATCCCAGGGTCATGTGAACGCCATCTGACCCCTTCCCAGTTGGCTTCTGACAAAGACATTGGCGGCAGCCAAACTTTCTTAATGACTGCATGATTCACTTAACAACTGCAATTGTGATTCACTTAACAACTATGGCAAAAAAGATCATAAAATTGGGCATGACTTACTTAAAACTGCCTTGCTCAGCAACATAAATTCTGTTCTCAATTGTGATAGTAAGTTGAGGACTATCTGAACCGTTGGGTGACTTTATACGTTTCTAAAACCAATCCATTAATCATCAGCCAATGGAAAGGAACTCCCAACCCCCAAAAGCCACAGTATAAAAGCCACATTCAATTGCATTACAGGTGTCACGCAGAGTATGGGCAAGCAAATTTCAAGGCTTTGGATTCCGGAGATCAGGGTTTCCCAAACCTTTTCTTTCATTACCCAAAACTGCTTATCAGAAATGACTCTGTTATAATTGGATAATAGATTCCTGTGTCCTTATTGGAAGAAACCTTTGTCCAATTTTGGGTAGATTGACAGACTGCTTGTTCAGCCAATAAAGGAGAATATTTGTAGATAGTGGATGAAATGAGAGGTCGTTGGTGCTCTGAGCTTGTTCAGCATTTTGACCACTAGGTGACAGTAGCTACAAAAAGCCAGAGTTCCAGTCCTCCTTACAGCCAGAAGGGGACTATTAAATGGAAGAAGGGGATCAGGGACTAGATTCAAGAAGAAGGTGGAAACCAGCGGAACCAAATGGAGCCACAATGCCTTAAGTTGTTCTTGGGCAGTCTCTGCCGCACTAAGATGCTGAGATACAGGTGGAGGCACCAAGACAGGTGCTCTGGAAACAGTCGGCAATCCTTGTGCTGAGACAAAGAAGCAGATCTATGTTCCTATCGGCGATTGCCTGGAAAATGTCTGGAGATCTTCACAGAAGAAAGGTGTGATATAATGGCACAAATAAATAAATGAATCGTTCCTAATTCTGAAGAAAAGGAAGGGAAGTTTAGTTCCTGGCATGGATTACAAGATTAAGTGACATAATTTAGTTATTTGGGGATGCTAGCATAGCCTGTACAGACATCCTGTTTTCCTCAGTAAGTTCTTGATAAATACTACATGTTATAATATAGAGAAAAGAAGGAAGTGAACTTACTCTTTATTCATGGGGCATTCAAATTGTTATGATAATATATACTTCAATATATTTTACTGATGTGTTTCTTGCAAATGGAGGGGAGGGTGTGTACTAAAAAACAAAGATAGCTCCTCCATTCCAGTAATGCACTGCCTAGACATGGGTTCCAAGAAGCATGGGTTGCCCCTGAAGGACAAAACAAGAAGGGAGCTTGTGAGAGATGGTAAAGAATATGAGAAGAAAATGGACTTAAATGATTAAAATGAGCCCCATAAATGGCAATTTCATCCAGATAGTAATAAATTTGAAAAAATTGGAAAGAATTTGATAGTCCTTGATTTACAACAATTCATTTAGTGACAGTTCCCATGGCCATGGGATCAAAATTTGAGTACTTAGCAACCGAGTCATGTTTCTGACAGTTGCAGTGTCCCAATGTCATGTGATCCCTTTTGTGACCGCCGGGCAAGCAAAGTCAATGAGGAAGCTAGACTCACTCAACCACCGTCTTACTGATTTAACCACTGCAGGGATTCACTTAGTAATTGTGGCCAGAAAAGTCATAAAATTAAGCAAAACTCACTTAACAAATGTCTCGCTCGGCAACAGAAATTTTGCGCTCTGTTGTTGTCATAAGTTGAGGAGTACTTGTATATTGTTCCAAGAGTCTTCACATGCATTACCGATGCGTACACCTCTGGTGACTGCTGGAAATTCATAGTTCAGCTAACAGAACTGGTCACTATATATTCCTCTCTTCTCTCCCCCCGAGTCTCCTTTTCTTTCTTTCTTTTTTTTTTTTGAAAATTTTATTAATTTCATATATACATTCACAATTATATAATCTCATAACTGTTATTAATAATATGTATTTATAACAATTTTTCCCCTACAGTTGACAATATACTTGAGATTACTTTCTTACCATCTCATAACTCCATCTTATCTTACAACATTCCTACTTCTTCTTCCTTCCTTCCCTCCTTTCTTCTCTCCTACTCTCCTACTCTCCTTCCTTCCCTCCCTCCTTCCCCCTTCCCTCCTTCCCTCCCCCTTTCTTCTCTCCTTCTCTGCTTCCCTCCTCCTTCCCTGCTTCCTTCCCTCCTTTCCTTCCTTTCCCCCTTCCTTTCCTCCTACCTTCCCGCTTCCTTCTCTCCTACATCCCCTCCTTTCTTCTCTCCTTCCTTCTCCTTTTCATATCCAGGTAGTCAAGGACCTTGGAGGACGCATCTCCAATGATCTAAGTGCCAGAGCTCACTGTAACAACATTGCCAAAAAGGCATTAAGAGTTCTTAACCTAATTCTGCGTAACTTCTTCTCTGGTAATATTGTACTGCTAACTAGAGCATACAAAAAATTTGCTAGACCAATTCTCCAATACAGCTCTTCTGTCTGGAACCTGCACTGACATTAATACAACTGAGCGAGTCCAGAGTTATTTCACGAGAAGAGTCCTCCACTCCTCTGCTCGCAACAGAATCCCTTATGCCACCAGGCTTGAAATTTGGGGCTTGGACAACTTAGAACTACGTCTCCTTCAGTCTGACCTGAGCGTAATACGTAAAATTATCTGCTACAATGTCCTACCTGTCAATGACTATTTCAGCTTCAACTACAACAACACAGGAGCACACAATAGATACAAACTTAAGGTAAACCGCTCCAAACTCAATTGCAGCAACAGAGTTGTCAATGCCTGGAATGCCCAACCTGACTCTGTGGGCTTCTTCCCCAACCCCCAAAACTTTAACCTTAGACTGTCTACTGTTGACTTCACCCCATTCCCCAGAGGTCTGTAACTGGCGTGCATAAGCGCATCAGCGTGCCTACCGTCCCTGTCCTAACGTCCCCATTTATTTGTATCCATTTCATGTATCCATAATCTTGTATGTACTTATACCTATTATCTTACACACACTTGACAAAATAAATAAATAAAAAGTGACGGTGATGAAAAAATAACCTTATAGAATTTTTTTGTTTTAAAAAGGATAAGGATAATAATGATTTTATGTATACTTGATAGAGGATTGGTGATATAATGTATAACGTTAAGAACATATTACAATGATATCTTGTTGTTGATAAATAATTTTAATAAGGGAATAATTGAAAATTGGTATATATATATGTAGCGACTATTTAGAATATCTTGTAGAAAAATGAAAGAATAAGATTTCTGTTTGAATGTATGATGTACAAGGATAATAATGAACATAAGCATACCTGATAGTTGATTGGTAGAATTATGCATAATTGAAAACAGTGATATACAAATATAAATGGTTGGTATTTTTTTTTCTTTCACATGGGGATTATATAAAGGTATACTGTTATCAAATAGACAATCAAGAGTGTAAGGGAATTACGATTTACTGGGAAAAAAATAATACTAATTGTAATTGAACATATACTGTACAATGAAAGTGAGGTATTTAGTTATACTAGATGAAAAATCTGAGATGGTAAATGTTATTCGAGAATATGGATGTTAAAACACCTGTAACCAAACGACATGCTGTATGTGATGATGTTTTTTTTTATTGTTGTGTGTATGTGTTGTCTACGTAATAAAAATAAAAATTTATATTAAAAAAAAAAAAAGAAAACGTAACCTTATAAGCAATCCTTGCATTGAACAGTCATTTGGGGTACTGAACACACGGACTACCAAAGGAGAGGTCCATGAACTCCTTCCCTTATTCTAACACAGAGAAACGGTTGCTTTATGAATTCATGAGCAATAGAAGGAGGCCTACAAAATTACCAATTACCAGTGCCACAACACTGTCTCTCCATTTCAAGTGACCACTTAAAGAGTCTCAACATCTTTTTTATATTGCGGCAATCAAAACTGGATGCAGTACTCCAAGTGGGGTCATGGAATTCCAAGTCACCACACTTGGAATATTGCATCCAGTTTTGGTCACCATAATATAAAAAAGAAACTGAGACTCTAGAAAGAGTGCAGAGAAGAAGAACAAAGATGATTAGGGAACTGGAAGCTAAAACATAGGAAGAATGGTTGTTGAAATTGAGTATGTCCAGTCTTATGAAAAAAAGGGCTAGGGGGAGACATGGTAGCAGTGTCCCTAAATCTCAGGGGCTGCCACAAAGAAGAGGGAGTCAAGCTGTTCTCCAAAGCAGCTGAAGTCAGGACTAGAAGCAATGGGTGGAAACTAATCAAGGAGAGAAGCAACGTAGAACTAAAGAGAAATTTCCTGACAGAACAATGAATGAAACCGCTTGCCTTCACAGGTGTCTATCAGTGGAGGTTTATAAGAAGAAATTGGACAACCATTTGTCTGAAATTGTATAGGGTCTCCTGTTTGAGCATGGGATTGGACTAGAAGGCCTCCAAGGTCCTTCCAACTCGGTTATTCAGTTTTTCTGTTAATAGTTGTCTTTTTAGGATTGAATGGAAGGGTTTTTTTTTCTGTGTTTGCACAAATAAATCCCTTCTCCCCCCACCCCCATCTCCCAGTTCTTTCTTTCTTTTGGAGCCACAGTTAACCCATCTTTAAGCACCTTACAACAGATTCACCACTTATTATTTAGAATGTTTTTTTAAAAAATCTTGCGTAAACATAAGGCTATAATGCATTCAAAAGGGAAGACTTCATTTCCAATATCCAATCTTCTGAGTTATAACAACCCTCTTCCTCTTTCTTTTCTTAAAATTAAAGCCCGTAAGAAGATTTGGCTTCTTGCTGAGAGCCTTTCTAGAATACAATAGTTCTTTTGAAAGGCATTATCAAGCAAGTCAACATTTAAGACATGTGCCCTATATAATTTCCAGGAGAATCGGTGCTAAAGTATGTTCAGAGGGCAATGAAAGAGGAGTGCCTTTTGTGATTTTCAACTAGGTGAAAAAAGGTGTTCTTCAGAAAAGGAAGTTTACATAATATTTCTAACTACATATGGCTGAATACATAACATGTTACATTGCCTTCCTCTACCATAGTAACACCCCGCAGCTCTTTCTGAGCCTTTCCGGCTCTCACCTTGTCCACTGGTGATAGCTGCCAGCACAGGCTTTCCAGGGCATTTTAACAACCCTCGTGGCTCAACCCCTGAGGGGAGCAGAGGAGCGCTTCTGCTCCTGAGAAGCCTCTGCATCAAGGGCTGCCTCTAGGAAGCATATATGCCCTTTCCTCCTGCCTGCCCGGCAAGGGTCCTCCCTGAGTGACTCTGTCTCACTCAGTGGCCAGGGCAGCGTGCCGCCCCAGGGGGCTTGTGGCAGTCCAGTCCTTGCAGGAGGAGGCTGTGTGCAATGTAGGGAGGCAGGATTCGCCGGGTCCAAGTTTATTTTCCTTAGTCCTTTGTAAATTACTGGAGGTCCAGAGTGGTGCATCCTTTCCATTGATGGGATGAGTCAAATATGGGAGGTCCTGCTGGCCAGGGGGCGTTGCCCAAAGAGCTTATCTGACTCATCCAATCATGAGAGGACAAGGTCAACCCATTCTGGATACTCCTCCCCCCCTCACTATGGAGAAAAGGAAGTTTACATAATATTTCTAACTACATATGGCTGAATACATAACAAGTTACATTGCCTTCCTCTACCATAGTAACACCCTATGTATGGAGAAGTACATTAAGCCATTGGCAGGCTGCTTTTCTTGACCCCAAACTGTTGAATGAATCAATAGTCCCAGTTTTTGACAATCAGAATGCTCGAAAGACAAACACTGAACATCATGTATTAGGGAAGTCCTCTTTCAAGTTGTCTTTACATTTTTATTACGATGGCTATCTAATTTGTGTCCATTTTCATGTTCTTACATATCAACATTATTTTTCTGGAAATAATTCCAATAAATTCCAGTAAAATCTCCAAAGAATAAATGTATCAATGTGTTACTACTAAGGCAGCAATTTTGTACCCACTTAGAAGAATCAGGTCCACTGTACTTATTTCTGAGCAGAAATACATTGGATACAGTGGCATCGGTAAAAAAAAAAAATTTAAATGTTAACCTTTACTAAGAGAGTAAATTGCAGTGAATTAGGCCTAAATATCCCCCTGCATCCAAGATCATCTATCTGGGTTCCACCACAAAACCGCGTTCGACTAAAGCACGCTCGACGAAACCGCGTAGCTGACGTCATCACAGGGCGACAACAGCGCGGAGACAGAAGCACGCTGTAAACGCTAAACCTAAAATTAACCCCTAAACCTAATCCCCCTAAACCTAACCCTAAACCTAACCCTTAACCTAACCCTAAACCTAACCCTTAACCTAACCCTAAACCTAATCCTAACCCTAACCCTAACCCTTAACCTAACCCTAACCCTTAACCTAACCCTAACCCTTAACCTAACCCTAAACCTAACCCTTACCTTAACTTGAATCGGCTTGCTTTCAAAGCGCTATTTAAAGCGCCCTTCTTTCTCCGCGCTCGCTGTTGTCGCCCTGTTGATGACATCAGCGACGCGGTTTAATTGGGCGCGCTTTAGTCGAGCGGGGTTTGGCGTGCCACGGCAATCTGACCACCATCTCAACAAACATACCCAAAAGGATATAGGCTCATCAACAACAAAGATGATAAGGGATCTGGAGGCTAAATCATTGTGGGAACTAGGTGTATCTAGTCTAATAAAGAAAATGACTAGGTGTGATATGATACCAGTCTTTCAGTACTTGAGCAACTGTCACAGAGAAGATGGGGTCAACCTCTTCTCCAAAGCACTTATGGAGAGATCCAAACTAGAACTAAGGGGAAGTTTCCTGATAATGAGAAGAATTACCGTATTTTTCAGAATATAAGACGCAGCAAGGTTTTGAAAAGAACTTTTTAAAAAAGTTTTTGCACTCTGCAAATCTCCCCAAAAGGGCCCATTTTTCGTGAAAGCGGGGCCTTATTTTTTTTAAAGGGGCATGAATAGCCCTTAGGAGGCTTGTAGAGTGCTCGGGGGGGGGGCTGGGGGGGCAAAAACGAGCAAAAAACAGCCCCATTTTTTGTCAAAAAGGGGCATGGATAGCCTTTAGGAAGCTTATAGAATGCTGCTGGGGGCTGGGGGGGCAAAAATGGGCAGTTTTTTGCTCATTTCTGCCCTCCCCAGCCCCCAGGAACTCTCTGAATGCCTTCTAAAAGCTATGCAGGACCATTTTGGTGAAGGGGGTGGAGTTTCAGGAGGCAAAAAATGCTGTATTCAGTGTATAAGACACACCCAGATTTTCAGCCTCTTTTTTGAGGGAAAAAGGTGTGTCTTATACTCTGAAAAATATGGTAATAAATGGAAGGCTTAGGTCTTGAAGTGGTGTGTGCTCCATCATTGGAGGTTTTCGAGAACAAACCAGACTGCCATTTGTCCAGAATGGTACAAGATTACTTACTTGAGCAGGAGGTTGGACTAGAAGACCTCCAAAGTCCTTCCAACCCTATTATTCTATGTTCTACAGTGTAAAGTAAGCTAAGAGAATTGTTTACATTGACAAAAGTAATTGAATCGTCTGCTTTTGGGAAACAGCTTTAGAAGGGTAGTAATTATTATAAAAAACAATTCTAAACAAACAGTTACATACTAATGTAATATTATTTTAATTATTGTTATTAACATATTAATACATTTTTTAAAAAATGTGGTACAGGTGCATTGTTTTATTGATTGTTGTTTGCTGCCCAGAGCAGAGTCAACTATAAGTTTGTTGTTTAGGCGGAGCCTGTCGCCGAAGGAGCTCAACGGAGCTCCTCTCAGAGTTCTGGTCTGTATATCTAATTAAGATCAATAGATATCACCCCTTTTTGGCAGAAAGGGGCAGGCAGAAGCTCAGGTGCTAGGATTTATTCGTAGTTCACAGCCCCTTTTCTTTTTTGCGAACGGAGAAAAGATCCAGCGTAACTGAGCTCTTATCTCCAGCCAGTTCTTCTCAGCTGCTTTTTTTGCAGCCCTAGACAGGTGATCCCCCCCTCAGGACAATGATAAACTGCTTAAAGCTACTTAAGACTAACACGAGCGGGTTCTACTCCTGAGATGTTCCTTTTTTTATAACTATCTTAAACACCAGCCTCGTTTTCCTTTGAGGCTTCTTTGTTCAATCGTGCTACAAAATGGCGTTTTTACTGTGTTGGTGATTGATGACGTAATTAACTGGCTCTATCTTCCCGGAGACTGCTCCTCATTAACAAGCAAAATCTACAAATAACTTATTGAGAACTGAGCAGGTGAAGATACTGTTTATCTGTTTATTCTCAGCTTTTATCTATAATGGCTCCCAGGTCTAAGCAGGCAAAACGCTCCCCTTCGCATGTGCTTAAAGAACTTGTTATAAAATCGCTGCCCTTGCCTCCTACACCCCCTACTGGAGATTCCTTAACACAGGAGCTTCTTTTTCAAATACTCAATGATTTTAAACAAGAAATCAAAGAATTTGTGCTGGATTTATGCGACAAAATACAGACCAAGATTGCCCAAATAAAGATGGATATGTTTGAAGCTATGTCTACTTTGACAGATTATACCGAAGAAATGGAGACTAAACTGGAAACTTTGGAGGAGGCTAATTTTAATTTGACTTCCAACATTCAAGCATTACAACAAGAGATTAGAGATACTCAAACACAACTTATAATGATAAATTACAACAGAAAGGCGTTTGCAATAAGAGTCAGAGGACTGCCCGAAAAGAAAGGAGAGAACTTGAAACAGACATTTGTAGAAGCTTTCAGTCAAGCGGTGGGAAGTCCGGGATTCAATTTTGATTGGAATATTCGAAAAATCTATCGCCAGAATTTGTGTGTAGCAGAACAGCGACAGCTTCCAAGAGACATAATTATATACTTTTTCACAAGAGAATCCAGAAATGCGATCATCCAAAAGTTTTACAACAACAGGCTGTGAATCGATGGGCAGGATTTGTTTGTCTTTAAAGAAATACCACTCCAGATGCTGCAAGCAAGGAGAGATTATACTTTTTTAACCAAAGAGCTTAGAAACCACCAAATACAGTATAAATGGGAAGCTCCAGTTGGAATCACAGTTACATCCGAGAATCAAAGATTTCGTCTCAATTCTGTTTCAGAAGCTCGGGACTTTTATTATAAAACTCTGAAGGCGGGACTTCCTGAATCACTCGGAAATGCGGAAAGACAAGGTGAAGGAAAGACAAGCAGCAATTCACTTGGTTACAAGACGGAGGGAGTTGTTCTCCCCCTACCGGAGAGGCAGAAGAGCGGAAACTGAGGATTTAGCCATATCTTCAAAGCAGCGGGACACGTGGTTATAAGGCAGAGGGTTGCCTTCTCTTTCCGGAAGGGCAGAAGAGTAAAGAATAAAGATCCAGCGATGTCTTTAAAATACTTTTTAAACTCTTGGATTGATTGAAATTTTAGGATTCCTGTTTGGTATGAAATGGTAAAGCTGTGTACCGATGAGGAACGGAAAGAAGCATCGCTTATTTTGGACAGATATTGTATGGGATCTTTATAAGACTTATTTGAATTTTAATCCAAACTGCGCATGAATTGTTTTCTGGTGTGAGGAAAGTGGAGACCAAGATTTATTTGAATTGCGGTTTGGGATGAATGGAGTCGGGAGGAGTGGGCAGAAGGGAAGGTGGAGCGGGATATTGATGAAGGGATCTTGGGACTGAATGAAGTGGTATGGATTTTGGGCACACATTTTACGGATTTACATGCTTGAAGTATAACATAAAAAGCTCAGGATTTTAAAGTGAAGAGCGAGATCCTAATCTTATGGAATTTTGGCTTGGGAGGAATGGAGATGAGAAACGAGGGGTAGGAAGAAGAGTAGCGAAAGTATGATTAGACTGCTCTGTATTAGAAGGTAAATTGATTTTTGTATAAACTATTATCTGAATATAAGGTTAAGAAAGGCTATTTGGAGAGTCTACAGGAAGATGGGGGTAAATATCAAAGAAGCAAGGGACGAAGATAAAATATAAATGGAATGATCTATACTGTTTAAATTTTAAGAATGATGGGAGGCTGAGCATAATGCAAAAGATTTTTATTTTTTTTATTTTTTTCTTTTTTTCTTTTTTTTCATTTTCGGAGTGTTCTTTTTATTTTATTTTCATTATTATTGTTAATCTATTTGATTATAAGATATTCTAGAAGGTGAATGGTAGTGAACTGTGCCGGGTGTGGGACCTGGGAAGTCGGAGGGGATTAGGGAGGGGGGCTCATTGGGGGTGGGTGGGTGGGTGGAGATATAGTCTCAATATATAGAATAAGAAGAATACACTTGTATACTGTTGTTCCTTATCTTTTCTTTTTATTTTTCTCTTTTTTTTCTTTTTCTTTTTCTTTTCCTTCTCTTTTCTTTTTAGCGCACTTTTTAGTAACTATAAGTTTGTTTAATAATAAATAAATAAATAAATAAATAAATAAATAAATGTCTATTTCTAAAAATTTCTAATGAGGAAGAGAATGAAAAGCTAACCTGTTCTTACAAACAGATTAGGAACAGGTCATGAAGGATGAATGCTAAAGCAGGAGATGGCGAGTTCTACTCCTGCCTTAGTCATGAAAGCCAGCTGAGTGATCTTGGGCCAGTCACTCTCTCAGTCCAACTCACCTCACAGGGTTGTTGTTCTGGAGAAAATAGGAGGAGGAAGGCATATTAAATGTGTTTGCTGTTTTGAGCTTCTTGTAAAAATAATAAATGCAGGATAAAAATAAATCAAATAAACTCCTGGTTCTGGTCTTCAAAACCTCTACAGTCCAAGTCAACTTAGCTAATTGGTTATGCTGGAAAGCAGAGTCATCCTCTAAAGCCGTGGCAGAGTTAGCAACCTTCTTAGATAACACAACAAAAATCTTATGCAGTAGTTCTTCTAAGCTACTAGCAGAATGGCAAAATAGAGATGATACAAACAACATAAGTAAATAACTGACATATATTCTCCACCCACTTTTTTTAATCAATGAAGAAGAATTAAGCAAACTGAAAAAAAATAGGCCCTTCCATTTCCCTGGGGCCTCTTGATTGGAACTTTATGGAGGGGGAGGGGTCATTAAGTATTTAGGGCAGGTGGGAACACAAACAACATTTACTTGGAAAAGTTTGGTTTTTCCAAGTTTCAGCTGCCTTGTCTGAAAGGCTTGGTGCCAAACCACAAGAGAGGAACTGGTCCAGCAGATTGCAAAACATGCCTGAACTGAAAATAAACAAGAAATGTTCCATGATCATATGAGAAGCCTACATCAAAGCTGTCCCATTCATCACCTTTGTCCATCGTGGAAGCCAACATGTCAACATTTAGCTAAAATAAAATTCTTTCCCTTTGAAGGAAAAAAAAAGATACTGGTGAAGAAAGTGGTTTCTGCATGCAGGAGGAGACAGATAGCATCACTTCCTAGTTCTTCTGCATGAAATACACACAAATACACACACAAGAGGAATTGTATGTTTTATGTTTGGATTAGTACACCTGGTAATATAAGTTATAGGAAAAACTCATATAGTCCACTATTGTCTACTAGGGCTTTGGGTTTGATTCCAAAAGGTAAAGTCTTTTACACCTGCCACATTATCTCAGGAAAATACATAACCTCACAATGCTTGTGGGGAAAGTGGCTGTTTTAAAGAGTCATAGATGGATGCGACATGTTATGTATTACACTACATTTGTGTTTCCATGTTTTTTACAGAAACTCAAGGGTTGCCCAGAAGTATTGTCTATAACAATTGGCCACAATTCTACAAAACTACTTAGTCTTAGCTGAACATGGAATCTTTTATGTGTGTTGCATGGGCTTACAATGTGACATATGCCTCTGTATTTCACTTCTAAGTGAGATATGAGCTACTAGAAACTTTGGATAGCGAATGAAGTGTTATCTGCCCAGTTACCTTTAGGAACACATGAAATTACTAGAAGGAACACTGAAGTGTATATATATATACATCAATATTATCTATATCAGAGGAGACATACCTCCATTTTTAATCACATGTCCTGGTTGTTCTGGATATTTTTATCTCTTACTTGTTATCAACAGATTTATCTTGATTTTATTTTGCTGCACATCCCTAAATATTGTTCCATCTCTATAAAACACACCACTGAAGCTCTTGGATATTTATTGTCTGACTGTGTTGATCACCACCTATTTTAGCCGTATTTGTTTATTCAGTAGGTTGTTTATATTTCTGCATTATATTTCTATGTAGTTTTATAGATTTTACATTAGCTTGTTTGTACTGTGGAATGATATTTTTCTTGGACTGTCTATGACTGTAATAAAGCATTTTCTCTCCCTCACTACACACACACACACCCTTATGTAAGGTGTGTGTATGTGTGTGTGTGTAGGAAGTAGTTTTTTCAGCAGCATCAGGGATATGGGCGGATCAAAAAGTGGCATCATAATGTCAGATCACACCCATGCTTAACAGAAGTGGAGCTTAGGGTGGAAAGCTGCAGTGGCTACAAGTGGGACTGGCCTCACGACACTATTTCCACCATTTTGTCTTTTGGGATCTTTCCACTCCTGATGAACATCACTGCTCAATTTTATGCACTACCACAAGTACCAATAGATATGAATATTTATGTGGTTGAGGGATGGACTGTGAAGTCCGACTTACTTGCACTGAAGCTACTACTGTATATACCTGGTTGGGTACTGAAATATCGAAGTGCACAACCAGGCTCAAAAAGCACCAAGGACACTAACAGTTCAACCCTCAACTACGCATCCTGATTTCTGTTGGACAAATCAAATCTTTTCAGCAAAGGCTAGACGAATGCAAGGCTGCCCTGAATAGGCCTTCCATAATTACTGTAATCAATTCTCAGCCAGATCCTCCTGATCAGTAAAAGAAGGAAGAGGAACCATAGTTAGCTCCTCCCTTACAGGAAGGATTCAGAGCCAGACAGGGTAAAGAGGGTGTAAAACCCCGCTCCTTGATTTAATTTACATTTTAATTTAAGACAAACTTTACATTAATTAAAGCTTTAAATTAATTAAAGTTTTAAGATAAATTATTAAAATGTTTTCATAAGAAGCCATTTAACCATCTGGAAGAAGCGACTGCCAGCACACATCGGGTTCTCCGGGGACTTCAAGAGGAGAAAACTTTTCTCCCTCCGAGGTTTTGATTTATTAAATTTGGGCGCCGCCCAATGACCTCGGGCCACTCAGATCGCACTCGAGGCAAGCCGCGCTCATCCCCATGCCGGCTGCAGATGGAAAGGCCACCGGCCACAGCCCTTCCTGGGACTAGATTTGAACCTCTCCAGAGGAGCCCCAACAAGTCGCCCCTTCCCATACCCTTTTCACAGTAGCTAAGTTGCACCTTCCCCAACCCGGCGGTGCCCCCCCCCCCCGGGAAGCGTCCCAGGGTAATTCCCCTCTTCCTCCCGGCTACTTGGTCCTCAAGGCGGATTGGCTGCGCTCATCACCCTCGGCTTTTTCAAGCGCTAATCTGGGTGGTTTAGTGGGCGTAGCGGGAGAAAGTCGTGTTGCAACAACATAATTGATGGCTCCCAAACTTTCGGACATAAAACAGAACTCTCCCTTTTCTGCACCGTCTTTGCAAAAACGTCTTGGTGTGCGCGGAGGGACAGATTTAGTTAGTTAGTTTGTGTTGGGGGGGGGAGCTGGCTGCACCAAGGGAAGCTCATTCAATTTCATTGTATGTATTGACAATAAAGGTTTGATTTAGTTAGCTAGCTAGGCAGGCAGGCAAGTACTGTAGAGGCGGAGAGGAACAATAACGCTGGTAATATAAATATCGATCCCACAAAAACGCTGGGAAACTTCCCTTTCCACAGTGACAGTCCTGTTTTCTGTGGCACCGTAAAGGAGGGGGGAAGGGAGAAGCAGCAGCAAACTGAATTGCAAAGCAAAGAAAGGCGGGAAGAAAAACACAAGGCAAACAGGTGGCGCCCCTTGAGACGTGGTGAGCTACGCCCGTCGTCGTACCTACCAGAGTGGCTGAGGGGGGGTAGGCGTCCCAAGGCAACAGGCCAAGAGGGCGCCAGGATAAGGGGGATGATGGCATGATGAGACAGACGGAGAAAGCGATGGAATACCAGACAGATGCAAGGCGCCTCCCTTCGACGGCTCCGGCGCCCAGCTGCCGCAGCACCACACACGCCTCCCCGCACGGCTCGCTCCCTCTCACCTAGCAAAAGCAGCCGGTGCGTCTGCTTGTACTCCCTCTTCTCGGCTTTGAGGCACTTGTCGATGTTTTGGCTGCGCTTCCGATCCGCTTTTTCCTGGATTTTGCTGCTCTCCTTCTTGGCGGCTTGTAGCTCCACCGCGTCCCCGACTGCGGGATAGGCAGAGATGGACAGGTGGTCTCCCCCGGAGCGGAGGCTATAGCACATCCCCATGTTGCCAAGAAGGGGGAGCGTGTAGAAAGACACGCTCGCTTTTCTACACGCGTTTGTTATTCGCTCCGCACGTGCCAGGCGGACTTGGCGGACTGCCGGTTCTCCCTTGGGCGACTTTCAAAGTGGCGGCCCCCGAGAACCTCCATAGACTTTCAGATAGACTTTTCCTCCCAGCTCAGCGACGTGTTTTGCCTTGGTCCTCTTTGGCTCCTATTTCCCCTTTTTCAAATGAGTCTCCCTCTTTTGCTTTATGTATGTATGTGTGCTTCTGTCTATTTCTCTCTTTCTGTCTGTTTGTGTGTGTGTGTTGTATTTTTTTAAATTTGGGTGTGTGCAAAACACGTGACTGAGACGAATTTACCGTATTCTCCAGAAATCGAAGAGCGAAAAACTACTTCCTACAGCGGCGCTGCCTTTGCTTCCTCCCTTATGTTTATTTACATGTTTAAGCGCTGCTGCTTCGTATTTTCCCGTCTTTTTCTTTCCGATCTACTCCAAAGACTTCGTGGCTGCATTTTGGAAAGGAACAAGAGAGCGAGCGACAATCTTAAAGTATAACTTGGGAAGAGAGACTTGTTGAAAGAAATATAACTACATAGTTGGGCACCAACCAGTCTGGCTTAAGGACCAGGTTATCTTTTTGATTTCAATTAGACAATCATAGTTAATCTCCCAGGTAAAACTTTTTAGCTAATGTATACCAAAGAGGTGAAGAAAAGTTTCATTGTTCCTCCAGGCATAAATAGCAATAGCACTTAGGCTTATATACCACTTCACAGTGCTTTACAGCCCTCTCTAAGTGGCTTACAGAGTCAGCATGTTGCCCCCGACAATCTGGGTCTTAAATAATACCTCTATAATAATAGTCTACACTAAAAATTTTGTTTGTGCCCTTTAAAATTTGTCTTTAAAAGACCGTTTCTCTGATCTTTGAGGGTGTCATATGGATTGAAGATTTGGATATTGTTTTAGAAAGATTTCTAAAGAATCTTTCCTTAAATTCCAGACAATTGGAAAATAATTTTTTTAATGAAATAATTTTTGGCCCACCCCAACAACTTATTTTTTGTTAATATAAGCAGTTAAACGTTTATAGAGAAACGCTTATTGCATTAAAATTCACACTTAGAATGAGCAGTACACGAACTTTAATTCTTGTTGACTTCAATTATGCACTTTTCTTAGTATTAATGGAGAAATTGTATGCAATTGCCTCTCTTCAGGAAATCTTTTTCAATTGCAGGGTCTACCCAACACATCTGGGATTCCTCTATCCGTGTTGTAGCTCACGTTTACCTTCTGAAGCCTGCCACGATCACATATTCTGCTCTTCAACTACACTTTCTTCCTAGTGTGACATCATTTCCTATTCCTGATGAGATGAATGGCAAACAAATTTAATAAACAAATAAAATAAATAGTCTGCACTTCGCAATATGATAACAGAGAACTTTGCACTACATCTAAGTGATTTTTAGGTATTCTTTCTGTTGCAGGGAGTTTCCAGTTTGCCTTAGTTTCATGATAAGGAATAGACAGAGAAAGTCCTAGAAATTTGATGAAGAAGCAGTGAGCCTGGACTCACCTATTGCTGGAATCCCTATGCTATGAGAGCTATACTCGGAGTACAAACGTGTAAATTAAATACATATCATAGGTATATATAATATATATAATAGGTTCCACCAATCCAAAGGAACCACATGTGTAAAATATCTTCACTCTTCCAACATTTGGAAGATGGGAGTATTAAAGGCAAACTGATAAGTTTAGAAATGTAAAAGAGAGTAATATAATCCTATCAAAGGCAATATAAACACTGCAAGCTGGATCTATAAGAACACTCTAAGACAGTAAACATAATACAGTGCTTTGGTATAGTAATAACTGATACCACAGAAAATAATATCAGTTCCATAGAAAAAGTTTAATGGATAGCCCCCTCTGTGGTTGTAGCATATGTGTATCATATACTATGATTACAGAGATGTAAAAGTGACATCCTCACAAGAGAAACCACAGAGCTCAAGCAAATGATTTTACAGACACTTATTAATAGCACATTTTCTTTCCTCTTTTTTGAGTTTTAGAAAGTACAAGAAGCAGAATGGCCTTGTAATTTGTGATCAGACAATTTGCCAAGAAATGATGCAACAGGAACAATGCAACACATTGTTCAGAATGTAAAGAAAAAATAACTTTTAATAATGTAAAGGGGGAAGCGAAAAATATAGAGAAAATATTTTCTATCAGTATAAATCCAAAAGCATTCTGTTAATAGGCTCCTTTTCTGGGTAAATTTGTGCAGTATTATGGCTTGGGCTATAATCCCAAAATCATTATTTGGGACTACATCCCTCAGTTGAATATAACTGTAATTGATATAGATACAAAATTCCAAGATGGAATTGGTGAATTGCCTCCATATTGTGCCTAGAGAAAACATGGTGGCATAGCATCACCAGGGAAGTATTACTTGTTTAGGCATATATAAGAATGTGTTGTACAGTTTATGCAGGATAAGCATGGGTTGGATGCAAGCACAATTTCAGATATACTTAATTCAATTTGGCTTATTCCCAAGGGAATGTGATGCTCATATTACATGATGTGACTTACTAGGAACTGTGAAAGAACATTAAATCTGATTTAAAAAATTGTGAATCATGGTAATGTAATCATAGGATACTGCAAACAGCTGTAAAGGTGAGCTGGTTGCCAAGTGTCCAAAAATGTCCAGCTACATTCTTAGTAACAATTTTGTAATTCTTTGCAAAGGTCTTCTACTGAGATTGGTCTCAGATATCCTTTACCTAGCTGCAGAGCTTTGCTTTTTCATTTCATTATGAAGTACTCTTAGTGTCATCCTTATCCTTTCAATGTTATCAGCAAAGGTTATATACCAAGGATTTGTGTTGCTGCCAATATCATACGTTGGATTACTGGAACTACAGAGCCATACACATACATGCTAACATCAAGGGGATGATTCTCAGGAAGGATAGAATAGTAAACAAAAGAGTGTCCCATCTATTGTTCTCCATAAAGGAAGATGCTTCATCTCATGTACCCTACTATTTTTTTGTCAGCATCTTTATTTTCTGTTCCATTTTAAAATGATACCTTTCAATCTATAGCAATTGCATCCTAAGTGCTTACTTCTCAATCTGACTTACCAGTTTCCATTATCAAAAATGCTTTCTACCAAAACATTGCTGCCAAGGCAGATATTTCCATGTTAACCATCTTCCTGACAAGACACAAGAGTATTCTTTGGAGCCGTCTTGTGAGATAAGAGAAAATGAGATTGACTCTAGTAAATACAATGAATAATTTCAAATCAGGTCATTGAAGAATTCTGGGAATCAGATGATCTAATGGGTTCCATTGGTTAAACAGACTGGAAATATAAATAATAAGAAAGATGAACAGCTTGCTGGAAATGAGATCCGGTGAAATGAGATGAAAGGATTGTTAGGGCTATATGCATCACTTTTGAAAAAGGTGCAACTGTGCACGCAAACAAAACAGAACACAGCCGCGCGAGCAATTGTGGGTGCACCTCGGTACACCCACGTTACACCTATCCTCCGCGAGCTGCACTGGTTACTGATCAGTCTCCGGATACGCTTCAAGGTGCTAGTCGTAACTTATAAAGCCCTTCATGGTATTGGATCTGGGTACTTGAGAGACCGCCTGCTGCCAATTACCTCCCACAGACCCATTAGATCTCACAGGGTTGGCCTCCTCCCGGTGCCATCTACCAGCCAATGCCACCTGGCTATTACCCGGGGGAGGGCCTTCTCTGTGGCAGCTCCGGCCCTCTGGAATGAACTCCCCGCAGGGATTCGGACCCTCACCTCTCTCCAGGCCTCCCGAAAAGCCGTCAAAACGGCTTTGCCGGCAGGGGGTGATGAGTTCCCTCCCCTCTCGACATGTATGGTTGTGCGACTGTTGTTTACTTTTATTATTTGTATTTTGTTTTTTATGTTCCCCTTTTTCCCCCTTGAATTGTTCGCTGCCCTGAGTCCTCCCGGAGAAGGGCGGCATACAAATAATAAAATTCTATTCTATTCTAAAATCTCTTGAAAAATATTTCAACTGCTGCATCTTTTGCAAATTTGGCTGCCACTGAAACCGCTGCCTTCATTTTAGGAAAAAATGAATAGGCTTGCCAGAACTGAGGCAAGTAACAAGATAAGATGGTTAGGTGGGATCAAAGAGATTACAAGGAATATCCTTGAAAGAACCAGGGAGCCTTACCAGTGACAAGTTGACGTGGTGTGCATTTTTTAAGGCTCAGCTTTAGATTGTAGTGTCCTAACAAATCCATCTAGCCCAGTGGAGCTGGCTGGGGAATTCTGGAAGTTGAAATTCATATATCTTAAAAGTTCCCAAAGTTGAGAAACACTGATCTCGCCTCGGTATTTAGCCCATATTTATCTACCATGCAGCCTGTTTAAAAGACCTCTGTCTGGGGAGTTTTCTGCCTATTGTAGGAATTAATGCTTAAGATACAGCCTTGTGTAGGAACACAGTGCAGGTACTATTTTGATTTTTTTTCCCCAGGAAGAATTTTAAGAAGCTTAAGTTCCTCTTAAGGAGCTTGTGATTTCCTTTTTATTCAACCAAAATTGTGAGTTGTTGTTGTTGTTGTTGTTGTTTTAATGGGAGGATCTGAGACAAATCAATCCTTTCAGATGAAGGTTCTTGCCTAAGCCATCCATGAAGCTTGCCCTGCCCTGTCCAGATGATAAATTGTTCAGAATTGCATTTACTTTGCAGTTTACAATGTAGTACCAATGCTGTGGCTATTAACTGCTCCTTCTATTTTACAGTGCAGGTTAATTGCCACTATGCTATTCAGCATGGAAGCTTTTATCCTATTTTATTTAATGTTATGTATTGTTTTCCCTGCATTAGCTGGAAGAACGTGTTGGAGAAACTTATTGCGTGGTTATATTTTATTTATTCGTAAAATCACTTCTAAAGTGACAGATAGAGCCTTCAGAATGGAGCTGGAGCAGAGAGCAAACCTCCATTATTGAGCAAATGATAGATATGGCCTTGGAGGTCAGGCAGGCCAAGAAAGGGCAATCAAAATGTCTTGTTTCTTTTTTGGGCCTTTAGTAGCCATACCAGAAACTCACTGAGTCTTTACAGAATGTCACATCAGTTATGGGGAAAATTCTGACTATCCAGAATCTGACTTGAGAGAATGATACCTTGCCAATTGGTATCCAGTTTTAGTATGGCAACAACCCCAGAGTTGGTTTTTGCTTTTCAGGATCTCCATTCAGCAATCTGCAAGCTCCACAGCCAATAGCTAAAGCTGCTTTTTATACAGAATTTTGATTCTGTTGGCGTTTATTGTAATACTTTGAAGTAACAAAGGAGGAAGTTAACAAAGGTCAGAGGAGGAAGTTTTCTTATCTTCATGATTACACTGGAAATCTATATTGGTTTTTCCCCCCATTTTTAATTGTGAGCCACCCAGGGTTGCTGTGGAAACAGGCAGCCTCAAAATTGAAATAAATAAATAAATTCTGTTACCAACTATAAATATTATTATATTTCTATTAATATTTGTGCATCTTAAATTTCTACACTTCTTTTCCTATCTTCTTTAAACATTCTATCAAGTTGTACCAGTTACCATATTTTTCAGAGTATAAGATGCACCGCAATGTAAGACGCATCAAGATTTTGAAGAGGTAAATAAAAAAAAAGTTTTTGCACTTTGTAGACCTCCCAAAAATGGCCCATTTTTTTGTCAAAAAAGGACTTGCTTAGTGTTAGGTAAGCTCCCCATTGGGAGAGCGAGTATGTTCAGAGAAGCGTTCTGAGAATGGTGTTGGAGAACACACAAACCAGCATACAGAGACACTGCAGTTTAAATAGGCTTTTACTTTCATGAAAATAGAGGTATCAGAATCCATCAAACAGTCCAAGTCATACACGGTGAAGACAGTCAGTCATCAACGTCTTTCAGTTAAGGGATAATCCAAATAACATAGTCCATAATCATACAAACAGTCCGGTACACAGAGTTTGTTAGCAGTTGCAAAACTTACAATAGCTCATGCTGATCACTATACGGCACTTCTAACAGCCAGCTTCCAGATCAGATCAGATCTGATCTGATCTAACAGTGATTCTGGCTCCATCTTATGGCCAATTGAGGAAACAGCAACCAATCACATTTACAGCATGATTTAAAGAAACAGGTACAGCATTGTTACATGATTTATATATTGCCAACCCAACCGTTAGATTATATTCCTAACACTTAGCCTTTAGGAGGCTTGTAGAGTGCTCCTGAAGGCTGGGAGGGCAAAACACTGCCTGTTTTTCACTCATTTCTGCCCTCCCCAGTCCCCAGGAGTACAATGGAAGCCTCCTAAAGGCTATGCACTGCCATTTTTGCAAAGGGGATGGGATTTCAGGAAGCCAAAAATGCTATATTCAGTGTATAAGATGCACCCAGATTTTCAGCCTCTTTTTTGAGGCAAAAAGGTGCATCTTATACTCTGAAAAATACAGGTAATTGATTTGTTCTGGTCTCCTAAACCCATTTATGCGAATGCTGAAATAATTCATTTTCATTTGGTCTTGAATACATTATTTTCAATTTCATACTATTTGTTATATCATATATTTGCTGCAAATCATATGGGTTATCTGCCAATTAATACATCTCTGACATGACTTCAAGCTTTCCTTATATATTTGTTTAAAATATATTAATACATTAAACAATCAATGATCTAATCTTTGTCTTATTTCCATTCAGATATCCTTTTCCCCATTGTATATTGCCCTTTTTGCATTCAACAACACAACTTAATCTTTGTACAAAACTTTTTATAATTCAACCCTTTTCATTTTATCAAATGCTTTTTTTTGTAATAACATGTACATTTCTTCAATCAAGAAACTTTCTTTCTAATATGTATTTCTCTATGATTTCAGAAACATAAAAATTTGGTTTGCACCAGTCTTTCTAAATTTTATTAATGCTACCTTAAATATCCTTTCAGTTTGAATTCCGACAAAAGAGATGTGTTTTTTAAAAAAAACATTTTCACAGTATTTCTGACATCAATTTTCTCTTGAATTATGGTCAGATCAAAAGATCTCCATGTGAGCTGCTATGATAAGTTTGCTAAACATTTTGCTAATAAATTGCTGCCTGGAAACCTGAGAATAAGATGATTTATAAACTGTAGTAAATAGATCAATTACCAAAGAAAATCCAGTGTATAGTATAGTCTTTATTGTCATTGTACAAAATAAATACAACAAAATTGGTTGAATGCTTCATATATTCAGTAAATACTTAATTCAAATCTATTTTGCTTAAATCATATGTTCAGTAATATTGATGTTAATGGAATCTTTTTATAGGGTTCAAAATAAATATTTTATTTAGAGTTTTTGTAAGAATGAATTAAACCTAGGAGTCTCAGTTTATGATTCAGGATGTGAACAAACGTGATTTGGAATTGGATGTTCTTAATTGTATTAAGATTAGACAGCTAAATGATATTTTTAATTTTTAAAGGTATTTCATACTGAAATTTTAGTAAAGGAAGAAAGTATAAAATACAGTATATGTAACTACTGAAATAATTCCACAACCATTTGGTACTACCGTAGTGGATTACTTGAATATGAAAAGGAACCAAATAAAAAGAACTTGGGAAAAGGAAATAGATCAATAATGATCCAACAGCCAGGTTTCTGAGTACTTGTTTGACAGCAAAGAAGAAATAGGATTAAAGTGCAGAGTCAGAGAAGGGGAGCCAAATGGATCAATATTTCCCATTTTATATAACATGAAGATTAATGGAGAGTCACCCATTTTCTTTTTACATTTTGTAAAAAATTAATACAGAGCAATTGATCAGTAAACAGGCTATTTGGAGTGAGGTTTTAAAAGGTGTAGGGAATTCATATTTACAATGAAATGTACAGTGGAAAGAGGTTGGGTCAGCTGAAGTTATATATTCTAGCCAAGTTCATAAGACAAGCCATTCATGCTATACACTGCTTTTGTTGATATCTCCTGATCTGCAACTTTATGCTAAACAAACCAAATCATGGAAAATTGTTTAATCTGTGGATTAGTTTTCAAAATAGGACTACCACTATTCTTAATAGCAGGTAAGACATTTCCATTTCCATTTAATATTGTATTAAGGTCATCGGGAAAATAAGATTGTGCATTTATGTATTGTTAAGGTCATAGGGAAAATAAATTTGTGC
Source organism: Thamnophis sirtalis (assembly GCF_051295495.1). Taxonomy (NCBI): domain Eukaryota; kingdom Metazoa; phylum Chordata; class Lepidosauria; order Squamata; family Natricidae; genus Thamnophis; species Thamnophis sirtalis. Next base: position 83,818,383 of record NW_028261387.1, on the reverse strand, counting down.
ATATTAGCGTGGAGTTAGGAAAATAATGAAACAGCTTCACATTCAAATACAGAGAACAGATTTTCTTGTTTCTCTTATGCTAATGTGGCAGGTTTACATTTGTTTTGTAGGAATCAACAAAACTGCCTTGAGTCCTTCTAGATTCTACAAATTCTGTTTCTTGATTCAATATGAAACTATAATTATGATTGACCTGGTTTGAAATTATAATTTTATTATTTCATATTTATTAGAATGAATATATATCAAGGAGATAAAGACTAGCTTCTAATAGTTTCAAGATTCTTTTATCATAGCTGAAACTGAAGAATTCAATTTTATTGAAAGCATTAAATGTTCTACATGTGTAGATGAAATGGAGAAAATGATTGAAGAAGGGAATTAGACCTAGTCATACCAGGATGGATAAGAATTGCTTGCTTGCTTAGGCTTAACATTATTTATTTATATAAAAATATGCTATCTATCATGTAAAGCAACCCCAGGGGTGATTTTGAAGGCACATCATATTAACTGCAATATAAAATAGAAAGGAAATACAGCATGCATCAAGCAAAGCAGATATCTCACAAACCATGTTCTGTAGCCGTGAAATATTTAGTACCAGTATCAGTGAAAGAAGAAAACCAAATTGATGGTGCTATTGGAATGCTTGCCCCATAGGAACAGCTGGCTAGGAATTCTGTATATTTTTTCAGTTTTAAAATTTACAAACTTTTCTATATTTTCATTAAAATGTAAAATTACTGTCTTGTTTTGATAACAGGTACAAAACATTCCTTGAATCAAGGAATTCATTTAAAGAAGGGTGGATACAGCTTTTAGTTGAGTTTATTTGGCTAAACTAGTAAGTGTAAGCTATTTAATCTGGTTAATGCTAGTTGGGAATTGCGAGGTTTAAAGCTTAAACCTTCCTAGGAAGAGACAATGGCAAATCACATCTATATTCTTACCAAGAAATCTACATGGCGTGCAGTCATCAGAATCAACCTCAACTTGGAGAAAATTTTACCTTTTATAACCAAATCGTCAGGCTTTCAAGATTGCTAAAAAATAGTGATTTGCCTGAGTGCAATTGCATGCATGTTTATTTGTGAGGAAGTCCAAGTAAATTCAGTGGAATATCCCATTTGTTAGATATTCCCCCCTTCTGACAGGCTGCAAGAGGTTTCCACCAAGGTCCTCTGTTCTGCAATAAATAGCTGTTGTTTACTGAAGCCTTTTGTGCCTCTTTTACCCGATCTAACACTGGCAACGAAGGTGGGATTGGAAGGCAATTAGGCAAACAAAGAGAGCGAAGCTTTGCAAACAAAGAGAGTGAAGCCTTGCAAGTACATCCAGCCGAGAGCATTTCATGAGGCATCGAGCTAGCCATCGCTGAACACCCAGAGAGAACCAGCATGACCATGCACGCCCCACCAACTCCGTACAGTCCAGCTACAGAACACTGGGAATTGTACATGCTACGATTCGAGTGTTTCCTGGGAGCGAATGACCTCATGGGCATTCCAGAAGCCCGGAAAAAAAAACCTTGTTGTTAAGATACTGCGGCCGCGAAGTATTCGAGATGGCAAAAAACCTTTCAGAGCTGACTCCTCTACAAGCAGTATCCTGGTCTGCACTACAAAAACTCTGAAGACCCACTATGCGCCAAAGCCATCTAAATACGTTCGCCAGTACTAGTTCAATATACGGAACCAGAGGGAGGGCAAATCGATCAACGAATACGTGGCAGCTCTGGTTGCCAACAGCAGTGAGGTGACACGAGGCTGGATCCAAGCGGTTGTTGTTGCATCTCTTCGGGAGGGGCACTTCCCCACCGAGCTTAAGGCAGCGGTGGTGAGGCCCCTTCTGAAGAAACCGTCTTTGGACCCAGCTGTTCTTAATAACTACCGTCCAGTCTCCAACCTTCCCTATGTGGGGAAGGTTGTTGAGAAAGTGGTTGCTCTCCAGCTTCAGCGTACCTTGGAGGAAGCAAACTATCTTGACCCCTTCCAGTCCGGCTTCAGACCAGGTTACAGCACAGAAACCGCTTTGGTCGCATTGACCGATGATCTCTGGAGAGCTAGGGATGGAGGCTTTGCGTCCATCCTAGTTCTCCTTGACCTCTCAGCGGCTTTCGATACCATCGACCATGGTATCCTTCTGCGACGACTGCGGGGGGTGGGAGTGGGCGGCACTGTCTTGCAGTGGTTCTCCTCCTACCTCTCGGACAGGTCGCAGTCGGTGTTGGTGGGTGGGCAGAGATCGTCCCCGAGGCCCCTAACATATGGGGTGCCACAGGGGTCGGTCTTGTCCCCCCTCCTATTTAACATATACATGAAACCGCTGGGCGAGATCATTCGGAGGCACGGGATAAAGTATCACCAATATGCGGACGATACACAATTGTATCTGTCCACCCCGTGCCAACTCAATGAAGCGGTGGACGTGATGAACCAGGGTCTGGAAGCTGTTAAAGACTGGATGAGGGCAAACAAACTGGTGCTCAACCCAGACAAGACCGAGTGGCTGTTGTGTTTTCCTCCCAATAATTTGACTACCGTACCATCAATCAGGCTGGGGGGACAAAACTTATACCCCTCAGATAGGGTCCGCAACTTGGGAGTCCTCCTGGATCCACAGCTGAGTTTTGATCACCACCTATCAGCTGTGACCAGGGGGGCATTTGCCCAGGTTCGCCTGGTGCGCCAGTTGCGGCCCTACCTGAATCGGGAGGCCCTCACGACAGTCACTCGAGCCCTTGTGATCTCTAAGCTGGAATACTGCAACGTGCTCTACATGGGGCTGCCCTTGAAGAGCACCCGGAGACTTCAGCTAGTACAGAACGCGGCCGCGCGAGTGATTGTGGGCGCACCTCGGTTCGCCCACATAACACCTATCCTCCGCGAGCTGCGCTGGCTACCTGTAGATCTCCGGGTGCAATTCAAGGTCTTACTTACCACCCATAAAGCGCTCCATGGTAGTGGATCTGACTATCTGAGAGACCGCCTCCTGCCAATAACCTCCCTGCGTCCCATCAGATCGCATAGAGCGGGCCTCCTCCGTATTCCATCCACCAGTCAGTGCCGACTGGCGACCACCCGGAGGAGAGCCTTCTCAGTTGCTGCTCCGACGCTATGGAACAATCTCCCCGTGGAGATCCGTACCCTGACCACAGTCCAGGCCTTCCGCACAGCCCTCAAGACCTGGCTAGCCCGTCAGGCCTGGGGATAAATTTTCTTGCCCCTCCCGAATGCTGAGTGAATGTTGTGTTTTAGCACTTTTTGTTATTTCACTTTTCTTTTTGTCGTATTTTGTCTTTCACTCCCCTCCCCTCATTATTGTAAGCCGCCCTGAGTCCCCTCAGGGAAAAGGGCGGCCTATAAATGTTAAATAAAATACAAAAAATAAAAAATAAAAAAAAAAAGCCGCAGCCCACTGAGAGTTCCGTGAACTGGATTACTTGATTCTAGATCGCATAATTTTGGAGAGGCGAGATCTCAATCTGCAGAGCCAACCTCTCTCTGCAGATCGCACTAGATGAAGCGAGAGCATCTGAGTCCGCAACCCAGTCAGTGGAGACCCTCCAGAGCCACAGCGCACCTCCAGATGCACAGAAAAGTATCCACATCCACCGCAAGACCCCAGGGCCCGAGAGATCTGAGAGTGAGGAGGAAGACAGCTACCGCATGTGCAGTAGCCGAACAAAGCCGGCACGGAAATTCAATTCCCAAAATTCGCCCTACGCCAGCTGTGGAGGAGACCATGTCCGATCATCCTACTGTTTCTGCGACGCCATTTGCCAGAGATGTGAGCAGAAAGGGCACATTGCCAAGGTGTGCCGCAGCGACTATCCTGTGACCACAGGACAACCCAAAGGGGGCCAAACCCGCAAACAGCGACCCAAATTAGGGGCTTGGCAGAAGTACCCGTGGGGTTCAGAGGGAGATGATAGAATCACCAACCTCACTTCTGCCATAGGAAGCTGCCCTGGGCGCTCAAAAAAGTTCCGGTCAGGCATATCCAGACCATTCGCCCAAAAAAGCTGAAAGTCACTGTCCTCATCGAGGACTCTCCATGCAAAATGGAGATAGATACTGGGTCATCACTGACCACAATTTCATTGTCAGTCCTGAAGCAAACGATTCCCAAGATACAAAAGAGACACCTCAGAAGCCCCAATGTCCACCTACATGACTACCAGGGGAAGCAGGTCCCCATCATGGGCCAATGCACTTTCCATGCAAGCCACAAGAAATTCTGCAAAAAACTCCCCATGACAGTGGTCAGGGATGACCTTCAGAGCCTGCTGGGGCTTGATTGGTTCCAGGCTCTGGCAATGGAAGTCCTCTGTGCAGGAGGACGATGATGAAGTCACTGCTGAAGCTGCCGCTGAAGCCATTTTTAAGGAGTTCGAGGACGTCTTCGGCACTGGTCTAGATGAGTACAAAGGAACCCCCATTTACTTTAGCTTAGACCCCACAATAGCCCCAATCAGGCTTAAGCTTAGGAGAGTACCTTTCGCTCTTCAGCCAAAAATCGACAAAGAAATCGATAAGCTCGTGAGCCAGGGCATTTTAGAACCGGTTGATCATGCACGGTGGGAGATGCCAATTGCGACACCTGTCAAACCTGATGAGTCTGTACACATCTGTGCAGACTATAAATGTACAATTAATAAAATGTTACAACAAAACACTTACCCTGTACCTGTTGTACAACACCTATTGCATTCCCTCGGCCTGGGAAAAATCTTTGCTAAATTAGACATGGCACAGGCATATCTGCAATTGCCAGTAGATGGCGCTACCGTGGAGGCCCAACCATTGTGATGCACAGGGGTGCATTCAAATGCAACTGCCTGCAATTCGGCGTTAGTATTGCCCCTGGACTGTTCCAAAGCGTCATGGAATGACTTTTGCAGGGAATTCCAGGAGTCGTCCCCTATTTTGATGACATTTTGGTATCAACTGCAAATGGAGTGCAACTTTTAAAACTCGTACGAACAGTTTTGGCTAGAATCAGAGACAAAGGCCTCAAAAAAGAAAAATGGAAAATCAATGTACCAAAAATTTAATTCCTAGGGTACATGATCAATGGGTCTGGGATTCACCTGACCTCACAAAAAATAAAAGCCATTATGAAAGCCCCCACACCTCGCAATCAGACCGAACTACAGGCATTCCTTGGGCTCCTTAACTTCTACAGCGTCTTTCTCAAACAGAAAGTGACAGTTGCTGAACCACTACATCAGCTCCTAGCCAAGAACGTGAAGTGGTCCTGGGGGCAAAACTGAGGCCACCGCATTCGCCGTCGTAAAAAGACTATTATCATCAGACTCGTTCCTAGTACAGCCAGACCCTGCCTTTGGTATTAACCTGTGACACTTCCCCTTTCGGTGTTGGCGCAGTCTTCAGCCACTGCAGGCCAAATGGTGCCGAAGCCCCTATTGCATTTTACTCCAAGACATTATCCACCGCTGAGCGGAACTAAAGCCAACTGGATTGCGAGGCTTTGGCTGCAGTAGCTGGAGTAAAAAGATTCCACGAGTATCTCTATAGTCGGGATTTCAAACTGATTACAGACCACAAGCCATTGCTAGGTTTGCTGTCTGGGGACCACCCCACCCCGGTTTCACTATCTCCCCGAATGACCAGATGGACAATATTTTTGGCAGCCTATTCCTACTGCCTCATCCACCGACCGAGCACAACGTTAGGGCATGTGGATGCCTTGAGCCGTTGCCCATTGCCTGAAGTTCTCGCTGTCCCCACCCCTGAGACATTGGTCCTCCTCATTGACTGCCTGGAAACCGGACCTGTTTCTTCCAGTGACATTCCATCCTAGAGGGGAGGGGTGTTAGATATCCCCCCCCCAACTGACAGGCTGCAAGAGGTTTCCACCAAGATTGAATCTCATTGGCTAAGAGGTCTGACAGATCTTTTAAAAAGGAGATGCTGCCCGACCATTCCTCAGCTGGATGTTTACTTGACTTGCAATAAAGAGCTGTTGTTTATTGAAGTCTTTTGTGCCTCCTTTACCCGATCTAACACCATCTTTTTATGCAAAAAGAAAAAAAAATTCAGCCAGCATTTAAAAGTACAATGGGCCTAGTCACAAGTCTAGGATTAAAGCAAAAAAGTTTAGAAGAAGAACTACAGCATGGTGAAAAGCCATGTTTTAAATGAAAAAAGTCTACAACACAGGTAGATAAACTATGGGTGTGTATGTGTGTTAAAGAACCATGTGGTCTGTTGAGAGTCACACTAAGACATGAGCAATATAAAAAGGAAGATGGAAAGGAGTATGGCAGAAACAAAAGAAAGGCATTAGTTAAAATTTAATTAAAATCATGAATAAATAAAATAATTAATCTTCAGAAGTGGAAGATATGTTTATAAGCATTATTTGACAAGGTACACTTTCATGTATATTTTATATAACTTAAAGTTTAATTACTGTATGTAAAATCAATATATTTACACTGGATATACACTTTTTAAAACTTTCCTACTATTGTTAGACAACCAGAGATGGTTTCAGAGACATTTATCACTGAACTGGCTATGTCAGCAGAGAGAAATCTGGGTGGAATTATTTGCATTTCAGAGAAAATGAATAGCTAGCTAATAATGTAAAGTATTTTGGAGCAAGCAAACATATGCTAAAAAGATAAATATTCAACTATGCATCTTAACTATCTATACTTTGTATTCACTAAGTGATAAATTATTAGTGTTATAGTAAAATTACACAAATTTAGAATAATATTTGGCTATTTTCACAGCTATAGGTTTCAGATACAATGGGCTATCTGTCGTCTACCTCATCTTCCTGTTAATTCTCCCTCTGTGTCCCGGACCAAATGATATTACAATGCAAGGTAGGCAATCATCCACCAAATCCTAATTTGTTTTTTGATGACCTCCAGGTAGATATGGATTACAGTCTCCATGTTTTACAATCAATATTGACAAAGCCAAATGCTACAGAATTCTGGGAATAATAGCCACAGCCCATAGAGGGCGCCATGTTGACTATAGCATGTTGAACTACACCTCAGGTTAATTATAGTGTATAATTTATTAAACTAGTAGTTCTTTAGTACTTTAACCATTAGACCAAATTATACCATATATAATTTTGTCAATTTAGCCTAGTGGTAGAAACAGGATGCTGTGAGTTCTAGCCCCACCTTAGCCATGAAAGCCAGCTGAGTGACTTTGAGGCAGTCACTTTCTCTTAGCCCAACTCACCTGACAAGAACTGGAGGAGGAAGGAATTTAATGTTCATTGTCTTGAGTTATTTATAAAAATAATAAAGACGGTATGGAAATAAATAAATAAAAGATTGAATAAGTGAAATAAACTAAACTAGACTCTGCATCTTTTATGGTCTCTGATCTGCACTTATTGCTCTTGCTTCAGAACATTTCCCACAAAACCTTCTCAATAACAATATTTTTTGGATCATATTTCAGAACCCACAGCACTATTTCAACACTGGTCTGAAAATCTGTGACTAATTTCATTTATCTACATACACTTGACTTTAATTGGCTAGATATCCCTTTATGATTAATTCCATTCTGGAAAGCAGATATTTATTCTCTCATAAATAGTAGCATCATGATTTAGAAAGCAGCTTTTTAAATTTTAACGTTTTGCTCCTTTGTTGCATTTTTTTAAAAAAAAGGGATTGTGTGATGTGTGATAGAAATGTTTTAATAATGTTTCTGTTTCTGTTTTTCAGGGTGCACCGGGCATTTGCTTAGGACCATCAGTTATACCAGCTTCATTTTCCTTATGTTACAAGTGTCTTTTCAAATTGCTTTCTACTACTTACCACCTAATGGTACAAATCAGTTCAAAATTTCATGGCAATAATTTATTCTAGGGGTTAAAAACTTTACAACTAGAGATCAGACTTGGAATAACTTTTTTTTGCCCAAAATAATTAACTGGCTACTTAACCAGGAGTTTGTGTTCTTTCAAAACACCGTCAATTAGAGCTGACAAAAATATTGGTAAAACGAAAACTCAAATGAAAGTTTAAAAAAAATAATTCTAACTAACGTAGAGTAAGAAACAGAAAAGAAAAAGAAAAAAAGTCAAAGTTAAAAACTCCAGAAGAAAAAGAAAAAAAGATACAAAGAAGTAGATTCCTACCTTCTTTACAGCAATCATAGTAGAATTCTGGGTAGCCATTTTGAATTTCTCGAGTTTTAAACATTACCTCAGAACGGTTTGTTCTGAGATTGTTTGAAATTTGAGAAATTCAAAATGGCTTCTACATTATTGCTGAATGGTATAGAATAAGAATTGCTATAGGAAAAGAAATAGGGTATAAAGTATATTTTAGTATGGAAAGACTTGGTTTATGGGTGGTTTAGTAAGATATAGTGTTACGTTCATTGAAGAAAGGGTAGTGAATCTAGAAGGTACTTATAGTTACAAAATAACAATGTCTAGTTTCATGTAAATTTAACTTTAAACCTGAATTATCGGGAAATTGTTTCTTTCTCTTTAGAATTTTTTTTCCTTTTCTGGAATCTTCCAAAAAATGTTATAAAATGATCAAGTTAGTTTGTTCAAAAGCAGACACAAATACTTTTAAAAGTGTCATTTGGGGATAAAAATATTTTCTGGTTTTGGTGATATGAGGCCATTCGAAATTTATCAGAAATAGCTTATTAGAAATATTTGTCATCATTCATAGGTTTCAAGCCAAGCATGACTTGGATAGTGACATGTCCCTCATGGTTATATAAATTGATTTTAATTTGTATTAGAATGACATTGTTTTTACATTTGTTTTGCACTTATTTCCTTGCCAATTTCAAAATTCTAAGACATTCATATAAAGGACTGTAAATGTTTCATTTTAAAAGTTTTTGCCAATAACACAATCTATGTGTTATAATCACACACCCCCACACACAAACATACCCCAGTTCCACCAAGATATACATTTTTAATATAAACAATACATTAAAATATTGAGAAATGGAATATAATGGCTGTTTCCAAACCAATGGTTTTTCTTTTCACAGGTTTTTTTTGGGAGGAAGTGCTGTCACATTTTGGTATTGTACGGTAAGATTTTAATTCAATTGCCTGATTTTATTGTTGGGGTGGGAGAAGGTAGGAGTATCCACAGAGCATAGTTGAAAAAAGTCAAAATAGAAGCCATCACAGTACAACTGAAACTCATGATTCAGTTGTAGCCCATTTTTTAATGTGTGCCACATAGCTTTGATTGCACCATCCGGGGCAATAACTGGACACTTTGAATAAATATTTTATTATTTTTATATATTTATAAATAATTTAATAATTTTGATAAATATAGATAAATACCAGTAATGGCAGACAAGCCTTCTTGTCTCATTGCTAACCAGTTTCCAAAGTTTCTGTAAAGTTACAAGGGAAACTCAATGCTGCTGTCTTTTTTTTTTTTTATTCTCTGTAAATGTGTTTTATTTTCCATTTTCATTTTCGTACAATCACACATATACTGTACAGAACCGGGGCCATATAACATTAAACAATAAACACAGCCATTCCTCTTGTCAATAATATCCCCCAGAATAGAAACCCAATGTACCTCTTCGACCCTCCATACACCCTTTCTTTCGCCCCCCTCCAACTTTCCGTCTTCCCACCATCATTCCCCTCTACCCTACTTCCCCTCCCCCTCTACCACACCTCTCTCCCAATACACTCCCTCCCTTCCTTCTCACCCTCCCTCCAATCCTCTCTCCCACCCTCTCTACCCCTCTTTCTTCTATCCCTCTACTCCCCCCTTCGGTGTATTTCTACTATCTATTAATATATTCAGCTTGTCCTATTTTTACACTGGAATTAAAGAGCAACAGTATACAAGTGCAATCGTGTTACTTTAAAATCTAGCACATACTATATATTCCCCCTCCCCCCTCCCCCCTAAGACCCCACCTCCCTTCCCCCCCCGACTTCCCAGAGCCCGTACACGGTGTAGATTTTTAACAAGCACAGTCTAAAATATATTAAGACAAAGGAAATTAAAAAAAAGAAGTCAATAACATCTCTGCGTTGAACTCAGCTTCTTCCTGTTGCACAAACTTTGAGCAGTTTAAATTATTCCTAATCTTAAGCATAGGCTATCTGGAATTTCTTAGTCCCATATTTGTTTTGTGTATAGTCAATCCATTTTTTCCAGTCTCGTTTATATCTCTCATTTGAGTGGTCTTTAAGATATGCCGATATTTTAGCCATCTCGGCTAGGTTTATAACTTTCAATGTCCATTCTTGAGTTGTAGGCAAGTCTTCCTTCTTCCAGTATTGCGCCACCAGCAGTCTTGCTGCCGTTATTAGGTGCAGAACCAAGTTGGTCTCTACCGCTGTAAAGTCAGTACATATACCTAGTAAAAATAACTGAAGAGTAAACTTTATCCTTCTTTTAAAGATATTTTGCATGATCCACCACATTTTTATCCAAAATGCCTTAACCTTTTGACAAGTCCACCATATATGAAAATATGTAGCATCGAGAGAACCACATCTCCAACATTTAGGCTGTACATTCGGATACATAGAAGCCAGCTTCTAAATGCCATCTATAAAACATCTTATAAAAATTTTCTCTCAGGTTTTGTGCTTGTGTAAATTTCACATTTCTTACCCATATTCTTTCCCACGTGTCCAACATTATTGGTTCTTCAATATTCTGAGCCCACTTATCATACAATCTTTAACCAATTCCGTTTCCGAATCCATCTGTATTAGTACATTATATATCCTCTTTATATGCATTAAGCTTTGATCTCTTATTTGTTTAAACAAATTATCCTCAACTTGGATAAAACCAGTTTTTTGGTCTATTTTCCACCTGGCCTGTAATTGGCCATACTGGAACCATGTTTGAACTACCTTCTCCTCTTTCAATACCTCTAAAGATTTTAGTTGTAGAATCCCCCTTTCCAAAGTGAGGAGTTGTCTGTAAGTGGTTCTATCGTGTTTTTGTTCTATATTCATATTTTCAATTGCATGTCTAGGAATTGCCCACATGGGTAACATCATTTAGTTTATATTGATATTTTTTCCAGACCCACAATAAAGCATTTCTTAAGATATGACTTTTAAAGTTCTTATCCAATTTTTTGTTGAATAACAAGTAAGCATGCCAACCATATACCAGATCATGTCCCTCGATATTCAGTATTCTATCATTGGTTAAATGGGTCCAATCACTAATTGCGGATAGCGCCACTAATGCTGCTGTCTTTTTGACAGTCAGAGTTGATGGATCCGGCGGCTTATTCCTCCTTGGGAAAACTTATTTAAATGTATGCTGCATCTGCTTCCATTTTGAGTCATTGGCATTTTTGACACACCAATTGCTTTTCACTCTCTGGCATAGTTTGTGACCTTCCTGGACGGAGACCCTCAGCCTATGCATTGGGGTCTGTTTGTAGCAGCTTCACTGGTGCAGGCTGTTTTTTAGTGACCCATCTTAGGTTATTCCATCTTCATTACGGAAAGCTCTAAAGGACACGTCCACTTTGCACCACTCTGGGATTGGCTCCAACCTTAATTGATCTCATGATCCTGTCTGTTTTGGAGAAAATGAATCAATACATTAATGACTCTCCTCCAGTATTTTGTAGGTAGTATTTTCCTTTGAATCTCTTGATTGCAGACCTGGCCGGCAGTCTGTTGTCCTCGTAACAAGAACTCTTACTTAACCACATATCCTGGCTCCCAGGTCCAAGCCAAGGATTCCTCTCTTTATCTTTCCTCCATCAGAGATTCAACAACTTGTTCCTTACCAGAAAATATCCCCCTTTCCCCAATCCATCCATCAGAACAATTTGAAATAATGGCCACAGCTTTGGGGATATGCACCCAGTTGCAAATACAAGTATTGAAAAGAAAGAAAGGGAAGATATGCGCCCACATTTTTATTTTCTTTGTATGTGGCATGAAAGTAGAGGGGACTTTTGTTATATGGTAGATGGGGCAGGATATTAATTCTGTGGTGTTCTTTGCACTGCTCTCTTGGAAACTGAAGGATAAGAAATCAGCAAAAAAACAACAGACATTAAACGATGCTTGTAAACTGTGTTGTGAATGTTTGGGAGGATAAAACATTGATGGTATGCTCTTATTTCTCAAACCCATTATCATTTGGTACCCTCCAGTATGGTAAAGTCACCTGTCAGTAGTGCAAACACCATTTTATTATAACTGCCTACTAAATTTGGTTTTCAAATTTTCAGCAGACGTATAGATGGCAGCAAATAATTTATTTTCTGTATGTCTCTGCTGCCATCCAATGGTTAACAGATTTCTGTATTGATAGCCTTAATCATGGAAAATAAAGTTTAAAATGTATTGGATAGCCTTAATTATTGGGATTAAAGTTTAATACATAATAATTCACCTGCTGAAGAAGATTTATCTATAAGGTGCAGATTAAAAGGGTAACTGAATACAGAAATGACAACTTCAACTGAGATACAAAGTAAGCAGCTGGTTCATGTATCTCTTTTCTCCCTGAATAACCTGGACCTAAATCCCACTGATATGAGTAGAATTTATTTCCAGACATTTGGATTTGACATGCAATTGGAGGGTGTTAGATACTCTCCAGCTTTCTAAGCTCCAGGGATTAAGGAAAAGCTTGTTGCTTTGCTTAAATCAGAATCTGATCCATAGTAAATAGAGCAAAAGTAAAGAAGTTTCTCCTACTAGACTGAAAATCTTAGCTTTATAAAATACTAACATTCCATGTACTCTGTAGGTTTAGCAGGCTTGATGCTGGAAACATCATACATCTTTTGGCTCCTGACATTGGAATGTTTCTTTTTGGTCTGACTGTCATGCTGCTTTGCCGTAAGACAGTGAAACTCAACAACTGGGAAAGTGAGCCTCCATCTAGAGATCAAGATCCGTTTACTTCGGATGAGGAAGAAGACATGAAAGAGACGGTAGATATTTATTTATTTATTTTATTTATTTAATAGATTTATCGGCCACCCAATCCCGGAGGATGCTGCATGTGTTGCATTTCTTGATGTAACAGAGTGAAGATTAGAAAAAGAAAAGGAGAGGGTCATCCTTTATTCTTTATAACAGAAGCACATAGTGACTCAATTTTCATAAGATTCTGAAACTCAAACTAGCAACCACTTTTTAGCCTTGTACCTTTGGTTATTTTAAAGTGTGTTATTTGTTTTTATTTCAATGTCTGTTTGTCAGACGTCAAAATGTCTGGTTCACAATTGTGTAGTCAAAGCCCTTCCCCCTTCTTATATGCATTACAAGTATACACAAATATGTCATGCAAATCCAGAGAACTGAGTTAGTTTCATAAAATGTTTGTACAAATATAACTGTAAAGTATAAATAACATGAATCAAAATCTCAATTTCAAGTGTAGTATGGTTGGTTAGTTTTTAGCTCAGACTTTTGCATTCAACCCAACCATAATAGTTTATGGCTCAGTCGATTTTGGTTTATTCACTGAACCATGATGACAGAAATTGAGGCTTACCATACTTCAAAGTCTGAGAAACGGGGACATAATCAGTTAATTAATTAGAAATGGAAATAATTCATCAAATGAGTTATTTGGCTTGAAATTCAAATTTAAACTACCTAATAATCTGTGTGTAACCCTTATAATTATAAAGCAATAATTGTGTACAAATGTTTGATTTGGACTCATTAGCCTTATGTGAGACATATCTATTCAGAAATAAATCTGACTTCAGAGGAGCTGAAGCAAAGTATAAACATACAGTAACTACAGCCTAAAAATACTTTTTAAAAAGACCACATTAAAAAAAAGAGAAGCTTGCATCTCCTAGCTAGATCTCAGGTAAACATGTACTCATTGAAGAGCGCAGAAAGAAATATCTGTGCTAGATATACGTATCTAATTTCTCATATTCCTTCCAAAAGGAGATAGACTTTTTCACATTTATCAGATGAGAAAATAATTTTTTGTGTTTCCTATTTTTTAAAAATATGACAACACAGCTATTTTGAGTACAACAGAACCCTAACCATTTTATTGAGGCTTTAAGAAGATGGAATGATTCATCAACATCCCACCTCCCATTGGATTTGTTTAACAATAGCAATAGCACTTAGACTTATATACCACTTTACAGTGCTTTACAGCCCTCTGTAAGCGGTTTACAGAGCCAGCATATTGCCCCCAACAATTTGGGTCCTCATTTTACCCACCTCGGAAGGATGGAAGGCTGAGTCAATCTTGTGCCTGTGAGATTTGAACTGCCAAATTGCAGGCAACAGAAGTAGCTTGCAGTACTGCACTCTAACCACTGTGCCACCACAATTTACGTGCTTTATTTGGAGAAACAACAATTCCTTACACAGAATTGTAACAGAATCTCTGGCCCTCCTGTTCTCTGATGGTTTTGCTGCTTGTGTTGAGTACTGATTCTTGATCAATATATTGTATTCCATTTCTGCAGGAATCTGAAGCAGAAACTGAAGATACTGGGGACACAGACATTGGTTGTCTGTTTGAAAAGGATCATTTAAGATGCAGCCATTCAGGTTTCCTTCTGAAATTCACTTTGTTCCTAACAGGCTTGGAGATTCTTTGTGAAGAAACATTTAGAACTGCTGGCAAAGTCTTCATTATGCTTCTATTAGGCTCAACAGGTACAGGTTACTTCACATATTTGTGGGACAATGGGTTACGTTAGGCACAATGTAGTGTCCCCACAAGAGGAAATAAAAAGGAAGGTGATCTCTGACATTTTAAAATCTGCATTGGGTTATTTGTATGACAAGACACTACATATTATACCAAGAAGAGAACAGGTATCTCCTGCTTTGTTTCAGTTAGTAATGATTCCTCTTTCTCCACATGAAGAAGTCATAAATGGCAAGCTTGGCCCCAAAGTAGCAGTAACTTGGAAGTGTTAGCTAGACTAGCTTTTGCTTTTCACCTGTGTCTTACCCACACCGACCACATTGTTACACACTTCTCATTTTGATTAGGGGCAGCAGCTGCCCATAACAGCCCCAATTTCTCATGTGGCTCATGTGGCCTTTGAGGAAAATTATGGTAATTGCCTAACCCTGCTCTTACAGAAAGTCCTTGATTAACAACCTTAACTGGGACTACCGATCCATTGCTAAGTGCCTGGTTGCTAAATGAAAAAAATCACATGAACTTGATGGGCATATGATGTCAATTGCTATATCATGAACTGTTAAATGAGACTTTATGTGACCATGACTTGCAGTTTGACTTCTAAATTCTCCATTAATTCTGCTTGTCAGAAACTGGTTGTGAAGCACATAAATGGCAGTCACATGACCATATACATGTATACATCTAAAGTAGACTGTTGTTTCTCTGATTTATATAATATATGTGGGCAGGGGTGGGTTCCGGCAGCCACAAGCTACTGCAGGTTTGCCTGTGATCACGCAGTGTGCACGCGCTTGGTGTGCTTGATGTGTGCTACACGTGCATGCACAGTACTATAAAAATGCTTCTGTGCATGTGCAGAAGCCAAAAACAAGATGAACCGGTTTGGGGGCATTCCTGTTGTTGTTTTTTAAAGAAAACAACAACATTTAGCTTCTCATCTAAGAAGCTTTTTCAGTTCTTCAGATATTTCTTGGATGAGAAGTGAAATGTTTTCAAAGGAAAAAAACCCAAGAAATTCCAATTGCCTCTTGGAAAACACTGGGACAACCATGACCTGATTGAGAATCTCCATTGACAATGGATGTAAATGTGAGAATTGATCATAAAGTTGTTTTTTTAACATCATCGTAACTTTGAATGGTCATTAAATGAGACTATTGGTATATGAGGATTACCTGTATTCCATTTTATTTTATTTTATTATTTTTTTTAAATTTTATTTTACTTATTACATTCAAAGAGCTTTTATTTCTATGGAGGTGTTCTTAATTTTGTGATGGTTCTCCAATGATATAAATTGAACCTTATAACCAAGAAAATCATATTTCCTTATCCCTAGGTATAATTCTACCTTCTGCATGCTCAGCAGTTTATTTCTTTACCTTCCTGGCTTTGTGCACCTGGTGGTCCTGCAATTGTCCAATCAGCCCAGTTCTCTTCAATAGTTTGTGTGTTTTTCTTGCAATATTTTCCGTGGGACACATCATTGTGCTTTACTTGTACCAACTGCCATACTTCCAAGACCTTATTCCTTCAGAACTCATTTATGTCAGGTAAAAACAAATCTCACAGATGAGAAAACATGAAGATGAAACCACAATTGACTGTGGTTATTTTATTTACGTTTGATTATCTCAGTCATTTTGGGTATTACTTTTGACAGAAGGTGATAATACCTTGTATTCTCCATATCACTCACTTCAAGTCCTAGTTGTAGTTTGCCTCTGGGAAAAAATGACTTGAGTTGAAGAACTACAGAGCACTTCATAATAATTCTGAAATTTTTATTTTGTTTATTTTATCATTATTTCTGTTTATATTTAGAGTTAGGAAAATTAAAATGAGAAGAAAAATAAAGTCAGGTGCTTTGAGATCCTTATCCTAGGAAAAGCTACCAGTTCTCAATGCTTCCTATGTACATGTGCATCTAAATCACTTGCAGAATCATTCTAAGTACTGTAATAGTTAAGATTATAGCTTTGCTCATTCACATTTATGTATTTGCAAATTATTATTTGAAGTGGTTCTACTCAGACAAAAATATTATACATATTTCACTGAATTATGAAACAGAACAGATATTACCAACTTGCTTGCACTCTTCAGATGTGTTCAAAATATACTTGACAGGGAAATTTGGAAAATTAAGTCCACCAGATACACCCAAAAGCAGAAGCCTGAAATAGATTGAGGCAGTATAATTTGCAGATTTGGGGAAGTTTCCTTTTTAAAATTGTGTTTTATTTGGGGCTGATGTATACATTTATTCCTGAGAGCAGGAATCTAATCTGAGCAATGATTAGCTAGGCAGGTGTAGTAATTATAATATAAAGTTTAGTTCTATAATTATAACAGAAAATATCGTAGAATGTTAAAGTTTGAAGATGACTCTGAAAATAGTATTTGGCAACCATTATGGTAACACCAGCTTAGCCTGGGTAGGGAGGAGGAAGTGAGAAAGAAACTCAAGATTGCCCTGTTTTTATTTTCTTGGGCATCACTTGGAAGAGGGGGAGGGAGAGACAACCTGCCAGGTTTTCAAAATTAAAGCTATTCTTTTCAAGTCTATCAGAACTCTATTTTTTATTGCAAGATATAATAAGAGAAATCTGGCACCCTGACACTATTTCCTTTACATACCCTCTTTTATGCAAGAGAATCAAAGATAGGCAATTTTGAGTTTCTTCTGACTCCCTCTTCCCTTCTCAGGCTAAGCTCTTGTTTATGCAACACCTTTTCAATCACTTGTTCAAGGACATCTCTGTTCTTTTTCTACATACTGTATACATGGGTCAAAGCCTAACATCTACATTGCTATAACCTACCAGGAAGAGAGTCCAAGGGCTTGTGTTCTATTTTTGTATGCCTGGGAAGAAAGATAGAACAAATTGAGTCAGATTAATAATCTCTGAAAAAAAGACCATATAGAATGATGAGCAAAGAAGACACGAAAAAAATCCTTAACCCCCTATCAGCATGATATGTGTGATCAGCTGGTTAGGATTAAATTAGGTGTTGAGGAATTAGTTCCCTTATATCCACTCCTCCAACATGTATGAATTTGAGTTTTTTTATTCTGTTTTATTTTAAATCTTTGTAAAAAATAAATTGGACCATCAAAAAGAAAAAAAGAGATAATATATTGCATACCCGTTCCAAAGAACATTTTGTGACTTTCTCCTTTTGCTACTATCCAGAACTGCAATCTTTTAATCTGTGCATTATGCATATTAGAAAGCCAATATGTTTTAACTATGTTGGAAGTAAACAAGCCCTATAGCTTGGCTTGTATGAAATGGTAGTAAAAAATTCTGTGTTATGACTTATTGTTGTACTATTGCGTTGACCTATTAAGAAAACTGAGTTGCTGCTGCTGCTATTATGTAATGATTTTATGTTAGTGGACATTGTGGCACTATTCTATTTCATTTTTATAAAAAAAATAAATCTCTGCATATTATCTTCTACTATCTTTTTCTCTAGGGTCTTGGGCATAGCGCCCCTTATTAAGACAAACATTACAGCACCTTGGAAACTACACATTCATCCTCACCTAAACTGGCCAATGGCTTTGAATCCTTTTTTCCTTCTTTCCCTGTATTATTTATTGGTCCGAATGTTGCAGCAGTGGGCATTGCCGGCTAAGGTATGGTGTATATTAAAACAGAGTATGAATAAGTGAAACCTTTGAGATTTCCCCTCAGGAACATAGAATGATCTAATTTGGCTTATATTCCTGTTCTACTTGTATTTGACTGCTCGTATTTTTATAAGTCTCCTTTTCAATAGTATTAAATCCTCCATTACTGTGTACCATTTGAGAAAAAGTCCAACTAGCCACTATGTATATGTGTATGCTTGTATTTCGTGAGATTTGGATGAGACCCTTTAAATAAGGTTAACTGTTAATGTGTCTGTTGAACTGATTTGAAAGATATGTAACTTCATCCTATAAATATATAGGGTTGTTCTAAGGAATGTATTATTAGTAGAACTTTGTCAAGATTTCGGATTTTTCTGGGTTGATCTCAAGACAGGATAAACTACCATGAGCTGATCCTCAAAAATTAAGAATCTGAATCATAGCAGCCAATTTTTTTTCCTGAAAATGATAAGATCAATACAATTCCCTGTTTCAACTCTCAAGCACATTTGCACTAAGCAGCAAGATTGATGATTAGGAACAATACAAATAATCCTCACTTTTTAAGGATCCTGATTGGGACTGGCAATTCCATTTCTAAGGAAAGCGGTTGTTAAGTAAAACATCATTTGACAGCTCCGCCTAATGATGCCAGCTTCAACGGATCTTGTTGCTGTTATTAAGTGAATCCCACGTGGTCATTAGATGAGGACAAACCATTGTTCTTGCAAGACAGAGATGCCTCCCTCCATTTGTCTTTTGGCCACTCACCTACACTGCTGCTACTACTGCCACCATTGCCTGTCCCTTTATTGCTGTCTTCTAACGATAAATCTTCAGGTGTGCATAAGAAAAAAAATACAATTTGAAGTGAAGACTGACAAAATGAAAAAAATGGTCCACCGGATTTTGATTTGTTATTATGTGTTGGGAATAGTGTTTGTGTGGATGGTTTGCTATTTGTTTCCACTTATGCTCAAGTTGTACATATATCTTGTTCTTTTCAATAACCACAAATCTCTAGTCTATCTTCCCAAGATAGCCCATTAAAGGTCTTACTGTAGCATGCTTGTAGCATAGATTAGGCATAAGAGGCACAGTGGTAAGAACCTATGAAACTTTTGGGACCTAACAAAAATGCCGTGGGGGGAATCAAAATTAATAGTGCCCTTGGACAAAAGAAAAGGTGTAGCAGTGTTTTTACCTTGAGTATGATACTTCTGTAAACCCTGCCTCTTTGTATAAATAAAAACACTTCTATTGTTTGTGTAGGTGGTTTCTCTTTCAAGTGAAATTCCACAGGAATGCCTCCTTTTGCAATATCAGAATCATAACAGTTGCAGTATGGATGGCTATATAAATCACAGTATTTCTCTATCAGGTATGCTATATATAGCACATTGCATGTTGCATATTGAGTGCCAGATCATTCTGTTTGCCCTAAGGAAAACTGTACAGAGAAATAGTTACTATACTGATGCATAGAGGATCTGCACTAACAATAGAGAAATGCCTATCATTTTAACAGAATAGCAAAATAACAGAGTTGGAAGGGACCTTGGAGGTCTTCTAGTCGAATCTCCTGCTCAAGCAGGAGACCCTATACCATTCCAGACAAGTGGTTGTCCAGTCTCTGTTTAAAAGCTTCCAGTGATGGAGCACCCACAACTTCTGAAGGCAAACGGTTCCACTGGTCATTCCCACTGTCAAGATGCTTTGGAAAATAGGTTGACTTCTCTATTTTGTGTCAGTTCCTGTAATATTGGAATACTGCTATCATGTCACCCCTAAACCTTTTCACTAGACTAGACATACCCAATTCCTGCAACCATTCTTTAAAAGCTAACATTTAAATATTTAAAAGATTTTATTTTTTATTAAATATTTAACATTTAAATAATTGGAAATTTATTTCATAGTAAATAAATAAATAAGCATGTTGTAATATTACATTTAATATGAAAGATTTTTTTTTAATCTAACATTGTTGCATGAACTTCAGGATGCATGTAATTTTAAAGCAGAACCAAATGCAAAATGTAAAATGCAGAAAGCATGGTCAGATTATTTTTCTGTCAGTTTTTCCACTCAACTATCATTAGTTTTGCATATAATTATTGCAAAAAATATTGCAATTTTTTTCCTGCATGCTATTATCTTCTCAATGTCTGTGTATTAATGTTTTGAACAAAATGCTAATGTATCACTGCCAATTAATGATAATACTTCTTGCATTTGGTGACATGAACTTGAATCCATAAATAAGTGTGCTTAGGTGTTAGACCATGTCAGATTCATGACAAAAGGGCCAGGGATAATCCCAGGTGTGTCCAAATAAGTCTATAAGAAAGTCTGTCTAGCCTACATGCTGCTTCTAATCAATGTCTTTAATCCTGAATCATATGGTATGATTCAACATAAGACAACTTCTTAATCTCCTGAGAGTAAATTACATTAAATCTATTATTCTTGAAGGAGGCTGTAACTCTTTGTTATTATCAGAAAACGTGGAGAATTACCACATATTTTTATTCAAGTTTATGCCCTGCAGGAGTGTTGCACCATAATTTCAATCAAACTCTGCATGTCATGTTTCATCAAACCATCCATAGTGATCAATATGGGTCATTTATAAGGAAGATTTATAAGGAAATAAGTAAGAGGGCCTTTACCCTTGCGAGTCAGTTGATTTTACCTTTCAAATACCTACTCCTAAGACTTCTTTTAAGCATTTGTTACTCAGTTTCAATGTAACAATAGTTTGCTGGAAATAGAAGTCAGAATTGGAGGAATGAACACAGAAGTAAGAAAATGCTCATATATAATTAATGCTTGTTGCTCATTTCCTTCCTTCCTTCCTCCCTCCGGCCCCTCCCTCTTTTTTGTTTGAATTTTTCAAAGGTTTCAAGGACACTGGGTTGTTTTCATGAAATAAAATAAATTAAAAACAGACTTCAAGAAACTTGGATATTACTTGTAATCTGTCATTTTTCCAAATTTAATATTTTTTTGCAGAGCACACAATATATTCTGAAACCTCCCAAGAAGTTAATGAAAAATGTAACATGGAAAAAAAATCTAGTACATTCTTAGCATTGGCACAATTCATTACAAATCAGAGCTATGTCATTGCATTGATTACTATGATGGTAAGAACTTCCTTTTGTGGTCTTTTAAGAGCTGTTATCAAATAGCTGTTCAGCATCAGCAACTAGGAATCCCTGCACTGTTGTTTTATAGAACCTATTGCCTTCCAAATGACCAGGAGCATTTCCAAGTTGGCTGTGTGCCTTCCTATTAAATCAAAATTTCTAAGTCATCTGAACAGGGATTTGGGGAATTATAAATTTGCATATCTGGATGGCACCAAGTTGGGGAAGCATTTTGAAATTATCTACTTTGAACTTGATTCTGCTCACCCTGTTCACAGTCTTATGATGTTGTGCTTTCTACTTCTCCATTTTAAGGCTCATGTCTTAAATCAAAATTATACCCATAATGGTATTTGTGTGATCATTCTGAAATTATATTTAGGTATATTTTTGTATAAAGTTGTTAAGATTAAATTTATGACTTAATTCATAAAATAGGGTTAATTAACTATTGAATTCATCCACATTCAAGATTTCCACAATATATTAAACATAAACTAACCAAACGCGGTAAGTTTACACATGTTAAACTACAAAAGGTGAACATTAGGGAAGTATATTTTACAAGTGCATCTGGTAGATCTTTACAGGAATGGTTAGGAGTGTTCTGTGAATATAGTCAATTAAGATTATTTGCATATTCCACGGACAGATGGGACAACCAATAGAGAGATGATGAATAGTATAAAACTAGAAACTAGAAGCCAAAATCACAAGGCTATGCCTGATTTACTTTGGTCAAATCATGCGTGCAAATTCATTGGAGAAGTCAATGATGCTAGGAAATGGTTAGTGGATGAAAAAGAAGAGGCAATCAAAAAACCCGATGGCTTGATACCATCAAAACTGATACAAAGATGAATGTTCAACAACTAAAGGAAGCTGTGCTTGATAGGGTAACATGGAGAACATTTGCCTATAAAGTTGCCAGAAGTCAGACATAATTGAATGTTGCAGAATGAAATGAATATAAGAAATGTGCCTTGTTATATGCTGGCTATATTTTTACGGTCCTATTATCCATATTGGTCTATGAAGCTACAACCTTATCAAATCTGTGTGCTTAAAATACATAATTGCTATGTATTCCTTCATAGGTTTGGAGTATCACCTACAATAGCTGGCTAACTTTTGTTCTGCTAATTTGGTCCTGTTTAATTTGGATGGTACATGACCGTCATCTCTATGCCTTGCGCAGTTTACCATTTCTTGTCACCTATGGAAATGTATTGGTGATTCTTAATTTTATTGTGGGTCTGAATCTTTCACAAGAGGAATTATTTCCAGGAGTTGCAACTTCATTACTTATTGACTTAGATTTGAAACCTTATTCTGTTCCCTGTGTCCATCTGGGAGCCAAGGTAAGCATATACTTGCTAAAATGAACAGCTACTTTGGTCTAGTGGTTAAGGCATCACGCTAGAAGCTGGGAGAGTGTGGGTTCCAGTCTTGCCCTTAGGCATGAAAACCAGTTGGGTGAACTTGGGCTAGTAACTTTCACTCAGCCCAACATGCCTCACAGATTGTTGCTGTGGGGAAAATAGGAGATGGAAGGACTGTTATATATTTTCACTACTTTGAGTTGTTTATAAAAAATAATAAAGACAGGATATAAGCAAACAAATAAGCCATAAATAAATTGCTATTGCCCTTGTGATCAGTAGGAGTTTCAGGGTTCTGAAGAGATAGTAAAATTGAAGCCACACTTCCAGGGCTGGCTAATTCTCATATACATATTCCTCATTAAAATACCTATGTGATTCTATTGCAGATTTTATATCAGTTAACTTTCTGGTTATTGTTGAAGCAGTATGTGATGCAAAAACAGAAGCAAAAAGAGGAGGAATTTCTCAAAGAAGTTATAGTACATCAAACTGGTAAGAACATTTAATATTGGGTACAATTACTCTGATCCTTTGCCCCTTTCTTTAAAATGGATTTTAAAAGTCTTCATTCAGTCTAGGAATGGTGGCAGAGAAGCTAATTTAGGAAATAGTCCTAAATTACACAAAGAAAGATTCTATCTAATGGTTAGGGGAAAAAAACCTACTTCATTGTAGGAGCAGTTTGAACCTATTTAGGGATTTTCTAACCTAACCTATTTAGGGATTTTCTGTTCAGGTTGAATCTAAGTAGCCATAACTAATGAATTCTTTAATTTGATTTTTTTTTTTTTGGTCTGGCTGTAGAATTCTGAGAGTTCGTCCACTCTCAGTTGCCAAAGTTGAGAAACACTGTTCTAAGGCTCATAAACTAGGTTTTTCTATTGACTTTGGTCTTGCTTCACCACAACTTGTGGTGGGTAGTGTACTTCAGTCTCTACTACAGCTTCACTATCTCAGAAAAGAAATAAAGGGAACCCTACTTGTGAACTTAATCCTAATCTTTCTACTCTATTTCACAGCCTTCATTTTAAAAAAAGGATTGATTTCCATGTTTAAATCTAAGTGAGTTGAGCACCAGACTCTGCTCCACCCCACCTGCTCCCAATTTCTGGGTTCAAGAAATCCATTATTCTCTCCATCATCTCCTTCCACTGAAAACATATGTGTGTGTGCCTATGGATGCATGCTAACCATTTTTCTTTCTATTGACTGAGGTCAAAATTATTTTTATTATTATGGAAGCCAGGGACACTCAGGGCTCGGGGTGGCTGTGTTTCAGTCTCATTTTTTTGTACTCTACTATTGGTGAGTGAGAGGGAAAACAAGTTGATGTATATGGTTTGGAACCACTCCGCATAGGGATGATTAATGCTGTATTCAAACTGGTTGGAAAGGGAGTGAAAATTGTACACTGAGAATGCATGATTCTATTAGAATGAACAATGATAATATGCATTGTAGGGGAGGAGATTGATGCTACATACATTATGCTTTGTATACATAGAAATGTTCAATGAAGCATAGGCATTAGATGTAGACTATTACATTCTTTAAAAAAAAGAGGTGACATATATGCATATATAGGTAGCATTACAATAGATGTGGGGGGGGGAAGTGGATATTCTGTGCTTATTCCAAGCTCAGTATTATCTAGAGCTGTTCAGTAGGAAATCCTGTGGAATCCAATGAGACTTGCTACTAAATAAGCATACTCTGGATTATAATATTGTACCATAACTAGTTAGTCAAATGTAATAGCATTTATACTACAAAAACATTCTGGTCCATTAAATATTGATGATGCTCCTGATTGAATGTACACTCCTGTTGCAGAATTGGACACAGCACAAAATCTGTTTGTGGAAATATTTAAGAGGATCCTAGTAAAATACTGGATTTACTTCTGTTCCATCATGTTCTTTATTGTCAGCTTCAATGGCAAAGTGGTCCTGTATAAAATTATTTACATTATCCTTTTTCTGTTTTGTGTGGCTTTATATCAGGTAAGCAGATCTGGAATTTGAGACTTCTGCTTGATTTCTAATTTCTGAAAGGAAAAGAAAGCACTGGCAAATCAAATCTGTTAGTTTGCAGTTCTTTTGATGCTTTATCTTTGAAATGTTAATCTTTTTCTATTTCTACATTAATTTGTAATTAGTGTAAACATTTGCAGAAAAATACATTTCCATGTACTTGTATATTTTTCCCAAAGGCTTATAACAGTCAATAACCTTATGTCACATTCCAGATGCTATTGTGTTTGCAAAAGTGCCTTAGAAATTCCAAAGGGCCCACATTAAAGATATTTTCAAATTAGTTCATTACTTGGTTTCAAAAATGCATGCATCTGATAGATTCACATTAAATTACAATAAATAAACCCCTTATTCCTTATAGCCTAGTCATGTTATTTTAATTCACATATGGGAGAAACTGTCTATGCCTTTAAAAGCAGCTATGGTTACTGAGAATTTTCTTCTTTTTTTAATTTCTGAGGATTGCACAAGAAGTTGAATTTTTTTCAATAAAGAAAATAATTGCAGACACACTACATTTATCATAGATACATTTTGATATAAATATAAAGACAAATGGATTTTGAAAACTTTGTAGCTCAGTTTTATTTGTTGTGACTCTTTCTACTATAAGCCTTCTAGTAGAGTATTTGATTATATTCAATACTAAGGCTACAAAATTAAACTTGTTGGTTCTAGATTCATTATGAAGGATGGCGACGAGTCCTGAAAGGATTTTGGCTGCTAAGTGTCTCCTATTCGATGATAGTCCTCATTGCTTTATATACTTACCAGTTTGAGATGATTTCTGCATTTTTCCTAAAAACTTTGGAAATATCAGAGGAAACGTAAGAACTTTAATTTAAGATTCTATATTGCTATTGTTTCTTGAGATTCCCCCCACCCCCAAATTCTGTTGTATAGAAGCAAATAAAGAATTTGCTGTTGGTATCAAAATATAGATACCAATACTAGATGAAGATGATGATAGAATCAAGATCACATGAAGTGTTAATACCACTTTATAATGCCTTGGTAAGGCCACATTTGGAATACTGCATTCAGTTTTGATCGCTACCATGTAAAAAAAAAAGATGTGGAGACTCTAGAAAGAGTGCAGAGAAGAGCAACAAAGATGATTAGGGGTCTGGATGCTAAAACATATGAAGAACAGTTGCAGGAACTGGGTATGTCTAGTTTAATGAAAAGAACGACTAGAGGAGACATGATAGCAGTGTTCCAATATCTCAGGGGTTGCTACAAAGAAGAGGGATTCAAATTATTCTCCAAAGCACCTGAAGGTAGAACAAGAAGCAATGGGTGGAAACTAATCAAGGAGAGAAGCAACTTAGAACTGAGGAGAAATTTCCTGATAGTTAGAACAATTAAACAATTAACTTGCCTCCAGAGGTTCTGAATGCTCCAACACTGGAAGTTTTTAAGAAGATTTCTGATAACCATTTGTCTGAAGTGGTGTAGGGTTTCCTGCCTAGGCAGGGGGTGGACTAGAAGACCTCCAAGGTCCCTTCCAACTCTGTTATTCTATTCTAACTCAACTACATCTCTCAAATCTTCTCCAAATCTAATTCAACTGTGAGCACTTCATGGCACACACATATAGATGTTAGTGCAAATTGTTTTGTTTAATAAGCACTTGTTCAGTGATAATTCAAATGGCCCTCAATGACAGTGACTTACAAGGAGCCCACAAAGTTCCAGTGAAATGAATTTGCATCACATGATTGTGATACAGGTGTTTAGTCTTCAATTTCAAGGTTGCAGCACCTCACCATTTGCAACCTACACAACCAAAGGCAATGGCCATCATGCTTAAAATGTCATGGGAGTTGCTTAACTGAAGGAACTGGAAGTGCTAGAATTTGAAATTCCAGTCCCAATTCCCATCTTATAGTGATATAGAAGTGGAGGGTTTGTTTTGTCAATTTCTCTGTCTGATATGCAGCTTTGGTATGACTTGTGGGAGTTAGATTTAAGGTGTAATAAATTACTGGGAAACGGCCATATTAACGATAGAAATGAGCTGAAGCAAAGCACAGATATATTTATTATTAGATTGGGTTTTTTTAATCCCACCTTTATTACTTTATAAATACTCATGCTGGTGAACATATCTCCCCCTATTTTCCCCACAACAATAACTGTGAGGTGAGGTGAGGTGAGACAGAATCACTGACCAAGATCACTTAATTCGCTTTCATGCCTAAGGCAGAACTAGAACTCATGGTCTTCTGGTTTCTAGGTTAGCACCTTAATCACTACACCAAACTGGATTTCATAGATATATGCATGTATGGTGGGCCCTGTTAGGTTACACAGTGTCAGGTAAGAATTGCTTACTGAGATTAATAATATGACTGTGGGAAATTTCAGCTACAGTCCCAATATGTTTTTTGCTATTATTTAGTGAGGCAATTCAAAGAGCTAAAAATAAAGTAACTGCTCAATTTATGATTGTTACAGCAAGGCTGGCTATATCACAACATTGGAAAAACCCAGAAGCTCCATTACTAGACATCTGGTATGAAAAAATATGGGGAAATGTCAGTAATGGAAAAACTGACATTTAGAAGATGGGAGGTGTTGGAATGTATCAGAAAAATTACTTTTGTTTCAGTTGGAGGAAAACTAATCTTTTTGGCAAAGTATAATGGGACAATTTCCTCTTTTTTGTTTACCTCACTATATGCACGTTGTTTTTGGCATATTGGCTTGTTTTTTAGATCTTGTAAAAATATCTATTGCTTTTTAAATCAATGAGGTTGAAAAATGCCTCTAATATTCCTTGGATTTTTTAAATGGAGGATTAACCAGGCCCATCACTGCTTAGCTTCTTTGCCCAGAGAAGGGTATCTGAAGGAATTTAACTTTCTGTAATAGGAAACATTCTGCCTCCAGCTGGCTAAGCCAATCTTGATGTCTTTTCATAATAGGGTTAAATAGTTAGGCAAATTACTTAGCCCAGTTGTTAGGTTCAACCCATTGTCCCATGAGATGACATTTCTTCTTCTTTAGGGAAAAGTGTTCTATAGAGGGCTGTATCAGATTATTACATATAAATTCTCTCAAAGTTTTTCCCTTCAAAGACCTATGAGCTACTCATTTAGAATATTATTTACAGAAATAACTTTCTACATTCACCCTATTTACCTGTTAAGTACAGAGCTGTAGATAGGAATATTTAAAAATGATTGAGGCCTGATGGGTAGTCAAGGTGGCTACAGGTGTGCAAATTCACACTCCTATTGTGCTGAAATATGTTTATCTGAGGAAAGGATAGAGAATGCCCCCTTTCTCCGAATAACTGACTAGGTTCATCATTCTTTTAAATTAATAATTATACATATATTGGCATGTTTAAATACCTGTAACATGAAAGAATTCTTTTCCTCCTTTTCATCAGCTGACTCTGCATATATTTTTGTCTTTTTATTTGGCAGATTAAAAGATTTGGGCCTTGAGCGGTTCAGCACAAAGGAACTTTTTACAAAAATTATATTACCCTGTGCCTTTCTTCTGGTTTGTATCGTTCAACTGCACTATTTCCATAAAGATTTCCTGAATATCACAGATCTGACCAATATTTCTGTGAATCCATCTCCTTCATCTGGCAGGTATTATGTGCAGACTACTGTATTTAATGTATACTCCATAATAGAAAAGACATTGATGTGTGTGTGTGTGTGTGTGTATGTGAGAGAGAGAGAGAGAGAGAGAGAGAGAGAGAAAAGGAGGGAGAGAGAGAAGAAGAGAAAGGAAAAGAAAAAGAAAGAAACGGAGAAAGGAAAAGAGAAAGAGAAAGGAAAAAGAAAAAAAAAGATAAAGAGACAGAGAGAAACTCCTATTTAGAAATAAATATGTTTTAAGTATATGTGTTCTTAGTAATGAATCTATTGTATACACAAAACTTCCATTTTGAATGGCTTGTTGGGTCATCGAGCTAGTAACTATTCTTTTATTCTACAGAGATGGCAAGGTAGATGATTTTGGCTTCATATTTCCTGTATTTTATATGGAAAGTTAATTTCTTAGGGACAGAATTTCTTGCAAATAAATAGTAATACAATAATACAATAGCAGAGTTGGAAGAGACCTTGGAGGTCTTCTAGTCCAACCCCCTGCCTAGGCAGGAAACCCTATACCGTTTCAGACAAATGGCTATCCAACATCTTCTTAAAGACTTGCAGTGTTGGGGCATTCACAGTTTCTGGAGGCAAGCTGTTCCACTGATTAATTGTTCTAACTGTCAGGAAATTTCTCCTCAGTTCTAAGTTGCTTCTCTTCTTGATTAGTTTCCATCCATTACTTCTTGTTCTACCCTCAGGTGCCTTGGAAAATAGTTTGACTCCCTCTTCTTTGTGGCAACTCCTGAGATATTGGAACACTGCTATCATGTCTCCCCTAGTCCTTTCTATTAAACTAGACAAACCCAATTCCTGCAACCGTTCTTCATATGTTTTAGTCTCCAGTCCCCTAATCATCTTTGTTGCTCTTCTCTGCACTCTTTCTAGAGTTGGCCCTCAGAACAAGTGCTCATTAGATAGCAATAGAAATAGCAATAGCACTTAGATTTATATGCTGCTTCATAGTGTTTTACATCACTCTCTAAGCGGTTTACAGAGTCAGTAGTGGTAGTTAAAGTGTTACATTTGGAATGGGGAAACCCAGATTCTACTCCACCCCCATGGACATTCAGGTCATAACTTTAGGCCATTCATTTTATCTCAATCCAACCTAACTCATAGGTGGTGGTTGTTATGGGAAAACAAGTACTTGTAAAATAAAAATACTAAATAATTCTCATCTATCTCTTCCTCTTTTTGATATGGCTCCTCCTTGGTTATTTGTCTGGCTTCAACACATTCCCCCACCTGGTTTTTATTCTCCTGATCCTATTTAGGGTTTTGCTTAAATGTATAATTGCTTGAAAATGAAAGGTGTTAGGGCCATGCACGCTGTCTCCAACCTCAGTGTCTTCTCATATCATTCATTCTCTGGAATATAAAGTTCTACTCACATTCAGCAAAAAGTTATCACAATTTTCTGTCCCACCATAAGTTTGGCTTTTTTAGAGTCCAAGAGTGTGAAGACAAGCAGCATTTGCAATGCAACTATCTTAATTTTTTATTATTCTTCATTTCTAATTGGTTGTTAGAACTCCTGTGTGAAGTACTGGTTTTTGGTTTTTATTACATCAGCTTTTCTTCAGCCTGCTTCTTTCTCTGGGCCTGTTGTGCTTCATTTCCTACAAATTTCATGATGAGATTTTTTAGCCAAATTATTCATTGATCTACCTGGGAAGTTAAGAGTCAAGTTGGGTCTCCTCCAAACCTAGCTGGTCCGCATGATTTATATGAACATATGCCTGCAATTTTCTTGGTATGATAATGAAATGGTTTACTAGCGTCTTCTGGATTTTTTAAAACTTGCAATCTGGCTCACAGACTTGGAAGGTCTCCCATTTTGAGTTTCCATCCACAAATTAGCTTCCTAGATCAATCAAGGTTTATCAGATCCTGCTGTCTGTTGAGGCAGATTATCAAATATGGGATGACTGTATAATATGGAAAGTGAAACCAGGAGAATTTTCTCCTTAACGGATCAAATATGTTTGGTATTATGATACTGGCTTTCAGTAATTGGAATTGAATAGGTGCTGAGATTTATGTTCTGTTTCTCCCCAGTGATAAGCAAATGGAAATGCTTGTGTGTCTTCTGGCTAATAAGTGAGTTGGCTTTATTTCTTGAAACTTTCTCTTGCAAATGACATTGTCTAGAAAAAAAAGTGCAATTTCATGTAGCATGTTTTTATGTTCCATATGCAACTTCTTGTAAACTATCTTGAAGTGTTCAGTAAGACAGTGTAAAAATGGTTAATAAATACATAAGAAAATAAATGTTCCCAGATAGATCTGAGTTTGTGATATTAACTCTTGTTTGCATTGTCATTTGTGTCTCTGACCCCCATAGGCAGACTTCTACTTTTGCCATGCATGCTTAACATATATTAGCCATACAAATCTTTTTTTAAAAAAATTCCACAAGGATGTACATACATATGTGTGAAGAGTCAGCCTGAAGCAGCCTTTGAGGCAGCTGTGTAAGACTGAAAAAAGATGCAGCTACTTTAATGCTTTGAAGAGGTGCTTTTTACATGCAGTCCTTTATGCTGTGAAATACTTTTGTTGAAGGATTGGCACACCCTTGCCAGTTATTGATCAACCAGAAAGCTATAAAGAAAGAAAGCAAAAGTTAAGAGATTATTAATTTGTAGAGTTAAAGTACCTTTATAACCCAGATAAAATGAAATATTGCTATGAGTATGAAATCACAGGCAATAATTATTGCTCATGGGAATGTCCCAGTCCAGGAAATGATGCATGTCTGAATATTGTTAGGGTACTGAGTGTTGCAACCATAAATAGATTTCCTTGGAGTAAATTAGCTTGAATTCAAACACCCTTACTTAAATACTTGCACTATAAGTTCCTGCTAAAGCAATTGTGGCTCATTGAAATGTCACTGATGCTCTTAACTGGCATTCCAGTTAGATGTTTCTGGTAGCAATTGGGAAAGATTTTGTCTAAAGTTCAAATTTTGGAAATTTCTGAACTGGCAATGTCACTTGTTTTTTTTAAATCTTTTCAGGGTTAAAGAAACACTCCAAAAACTGCAAAGTAGGTGAGATTGAAGTGCATAGAATATTAAATGTTTGAATCTGCTTAACCTTTGAAGCCTATGCAGGTCAGGTGGACAGATTTTATTAGAAAAAAGTTACCTAGACTCTGAACCATCCAATACTATAAAAGTAGCACCTTGAATTTTGCTTCAAAGTATGCAATTAAGTATACTTTAAAAGTATGCAGGTGCAGTTCCTGTAGCAACAGAGTAACACAGTATCAAGACTGACCAGGAAGCATATGGGTCATTTCAGTTTAGACCAACTAAGTTTTTGGTTGGTCTTTAAGACAGTCCTATGGAGAATGAGTTTATAAAAATGATATGTAGCCTGACTTCCAGAAACTCTGGGTATTTTAACATTTTTAAAAAAATATTTTAAAATAGACAAAAATATAAGAAACTGCAAGAAAAAAATGGGAAGAAGAAAAAGGAAAAGGATTCACAGAGGGCTGAGTGAAAAGCCATGTCCTCAAGGCCTTTCTAAATACCAGAAGAGCCAAGGCCATTTGAATCTAAGGGGGAATCTTATTTACAGAGAGCTGAGGCTGCAACAGAGAAATCCAATGTCCTGAAAGTTATGTTATTTAATCAGTAGATTCTAGAGCATGCCAGCTCTGCCAGATTGGATCAGCTGGGCAGATATAATGGGAGACAGGTGGTTCCTCAAGCATCTTGGCTCTATGCCATGAAGGGCTTTATAGGTAGTGACCAGCATGCCCATCACTGCCTGTGCTGCAGCATTCTGAACTACTGATAGTTAAAGATTCTGGGTGGTTTTTTAGTGCAGTGCCATGTAACAGGCTAACATTCCTTTTCTTTTGCTTTTCTTAAAATATTCCTGGAAAATATTTATTTGTCAGAGTTTATTGTCTCTCTCATTATCTGTAAAACATCACTAGATGAGCAGCATGTAAATTTGATTTAAAAAATAAACAATAAAGAAAAATAACGTTTAAAAATTACCTGAATAACCAAACATGTATCTTGCTTCATTAGCCATGCAATGGCTAGACTGGTTAGCTATTCTTTCTAATGTATTTTAAACAGACTGGCTCCTGAGCCATTACAACAGTCTTTTCCAGATGGACTGGACAATTCTGAGAATACTACAGAAAATGGTAAGGCAGAAAAGTGAACTCTTCTATTGAAAATATAGAAAGTAGTGGCTTGCTTTATTCTAATAAATTTGGCATTCACTTTGCAAAAGTAATATTTTGTCTCCCAATCCCAGTACTAAACAACAAAGGGGTTTGCTATTTTTAGGTTTGAGGAACAAAATTCATCTGTGGGATGAATCTTCCCACTGATGAATTTCTGACAGATATTCTTGGCAGTAGGTGCAGATTACAACATCACACTTTGAATCAATGTTTTTCAAATTTGGCAACTTTAAGGTATGTGGATTTCAATTCCCAGAATTCCTTAACAAGCCAATGTTGAATAAATTTATATGCAAATTCAACCCAGTTTAACAGTTATACTTCTATTCACATAATTGCAAATTTTCAAAAAGAATTACTAGTATTTTCACCAAACTAATATATTTTTTTGTGGTCACAGCAGTAGTTCTATCATATTTCTCTCTGCCATGTTATTTGTTTATCCCTTTATTGAGAAACTTTTAAAATGCAAACCTTTGGAAAAATTCCAAGTCCTTTTAAAATTTTGCTTATTTTACTTTTTTAATCAATTATTTTTCCTTCTAGTGGTAAAGAGGAATAAATGGGCAGAGGAGTTGGAAAATTTGGCAGTTTGCCTTCTGAAGATCGTAGCAATAGCTCAGGATATGCAGGTGTTTGCATGGAGATTTCTGGAGCTGCACATCCTTAAGATTGTGTCTACTTGCACTATCTGGATTACACTTCAAGAGGTTAGTAAATAACTATCTCATCTGGGAAATAGTCTAAAGAAAAACCCAGGAATTAAGGTAGGAATTCAGTCAAGAAAACAAAACAAAATAAATCTTGATATAAATATTGAAAAGAATACTCTTTTTCTTCATGAAGTTGATTTGTTAATATTTAGTACAAAATTGTATTATTAATAAATTAATAATCCAGAATGTTATTTATGTATGTTATGGGTTCTTCAAGTTACAAAGGCTCTAAAGTTTAGTTGTGATTATAAATATTGTGTGCTTCTTCATTAACATCTTGATTTTTAAATTGTATATTGTGCCTAGTTACAGATGCATCAAAAACCAAACTATTACTATGGCTAAGATTGGGGGTAAACTTTCCAACCTGGATTAGATCATCTGCTTCATTTGATCAAGACTGAAGCACAAGACTGAAAACAATTTGTTTGCAAATATGATTCCTGTTGCTTTTTCCTTTCTTTGCTTGTCTCCAATTTTTTGTAGGTGTGTTTGATGAACTACATTTTCTTTATTGTGTGGACATTTGCTATTCCTTATTCTAAATTTCGTCCCTATGCCTCAAGAATCTGTACATTTTGGTCTTGTGTGATGGTCATCTGTAAAATGTTATACCAGCTGAAATTTATCAAGCCCTGGAATTATTCCTCAAACTGCACTCAGGTCAGTGTGCTAATGGGCTGAGGATCCAAATTCCTCAACCATTTTTTGTACTTCCTTGAAGATGTTCCAGCTCCCTTAATCAGATACAAAATGTTTTGCACATTGCTGATGATTAACTTAACATTCTGCAATTTGGTAGCTTCAAGATATTTTGGAATTGCAACCCCAAAATTTCCAAGTGGTATGACTTACAGATAGTATGGATTAGAAGTGGGGAGGTGTGAAGAGAATAAATAAATGAGTGTATTTTTCTGAAATAAAATCCCCACTTTTTTTCCCTTTGAGGGCTTTTTTTCTGTAAAAATGAAAACAAGAAGTACAATTGTATACTGTAGAGTCATTTGGCCAATAGGCTACCATATAAATTAAACATGAAATAATATACTTTTGAAAACAGAAATGTTTGGCGAATAGGATGCCATATAAATTGAATGAATGAAGAATGAATGAGTGAGTTAATAAAGTGTCCATCTCTTTAGGAACTGTATTTGAATATGACTTACCATTCTATCAATGTTGATGAGTTTTTGGAGAAATCATCTTTGTACGTGGCACCAATTGACCCAGCACTCTGGATTGGAGGACTGATGAAGTGCAGTGACAATATTCTTCTTGCTCTAAAGGTAGAACTCTATTTAGCCACTAATATTATGGCAAGCAAAAGAATATTACAAAATGTATCCTTTTGCATATAAGACAGAGACTGTGAGATTAGTTCTTCTAATGGGAAAACTGATGTTTGTCTAATAATAATATCAGATAAACTTTGTAATATCACTTTAAAATTAGGAACAAAACTGATTTAAGACATTAGGCTATTTAAAAGCGATGGTCTGTTAGATGTTCAGAAGCAGACCTAAATCATACTTTAGTACTAGTACTTGATTTCCATTCATTCACCATCAGGAGGATCATAGGAAAGATAATTATGTCTTCCATCAAAAGAGAATGATTCATGAATAATGGCCATCATAAATAAATATATACCGGTAGTTGTCTCAGTAGGGTGAGCTATTAAAGAGGAAAAACATAGATGCTTTAGGTAGGGTACTTGGGGAACTGAACTTTCTTATGAAGGATGTATTTTCCTATATTTCTTAGAACCATCTTACCATCCTGATTCTAATGGCTTTTGAAGCAACAGTGTATCGCCACCAATATTTTTACTGGACTCAGAACCAACTATTACCACCTGTCACAGGTAGCCTTTTTAATAATATTGCCCGGCAGAACTTGGATGAAGGGCTACTCAACTGCATCAAATACTTTCTCAACTATAGTTTTTACAAATTTGGACTGGAGGTGAGATAATGTTGGTAAGAAAGGACCATAGCTTCTTGGTATTGGGGAATGAGACAGGCAGCTTAGAAGACAAAATATGTTTGGTTTCAAGTAGGAAAAAATCTGATGTGGCACTAGAGAGCCAAGTGTTGTGGCAAGGGTGATGCTTTCTGACACCTGGTTCACATTGTTGATCACTTCACTTTATAGTTTTGGGAATTCCAATATAAATCCATCTGTTTTTCCTACAAACATGTAGCTAAGAGATCATATTCTTTCTGTCCAATGTTTTCAAATGTTTTGAGACTGATATCCATAATTCTTCAGCCATATTAGATTACAAAAAATTCTCCTGTGAGCATGTTAATTGGGGAATCTGGAAGTTGTAGTCGTAACAGACCTCAAAGTTACTGGATTGAGAAATACTGGAGTCACCTATATTGGATTGTACAGATGGCAAATTGCTGTCATTGGTATATCAATGTTGTACTTTCCCCTGCTTGTATATAATAATATACATTTAATGAAGTACTGTACATTTGTCTGACTATAAAGGGCAAAACACAAATTAATAGCCATAAATGCCCATAGTGAAACATTGGTTTGTTTAACAACCACGTTTGCTTAACCATCACAAGAAACATTGTGACATACCAATTATATAATAATTACAATATATGATCACAATGGGCAGACTCATTATATGTTGAGAATTACCTGTATGTGATTGCAGATTCAGTTCTTGAGCTCAGTGTTAAGTCCCTTCAACCTGGAGCCATTGTGATGTTACCTCAGCTCCCTCTTCTCCTTTTTTCAGATATGCTTTGTGGCGGCAGTTAATTTGATTGGGAAACGCATGGACCTCTATGCACTTATCCATGCCAGTTGGCTGACTTACCTGTTGAGCTATCGTGAGAGGAAAGCAATAGCCCAAATCTGGCCCAAATACTGTTTCTTCCTTGCCAGCATTGTGGCCTTTCAGTATTTGCTTTGTATTGGTCTCCCACCTGCTTTGTGCCAAGGTGAATGCAGCATTGTGTGGGGAAGCAGAGATATGTCATGTGGAGGGTAATAGCAATAATTGAGCAGAGGACTGGTTTTGCCACTTGTGTTCAGCATTTCCCTTTGCATCAAACTTGTCTGGACAGCAAATTTGTAAATTAGTTTAAGACGTTTTGTGTAATACAGTTGATCTTTTTGCTGGCAGATTATCCGTGGAGAAGTTCCCACTGGTTGTTCCCTTCAAATCTGATTAAGTGGCTTTATTTGCCTGATTTTGCTGAAAGACCCAATACTAATTTTCTCTTGTGTAAGTATAATTTGGGAAGGGTAATATTTGCTCAATGTGGAAATGTAACTTATTTTTAGGCCAATATAATTCTTGCAGGTAACAGTGATAATGACATGACAGACCTAAGGTTCTCCCAGAATTGCTTGATGAGATGGATGGCAATAGAAAATTAATAAATAAATTACAGCTAAATACTCTATATACATTGCACTTGGGAAATGTGGACAAAATGGGCAATGTTATCTAGCTCAGTATTATATGTAGAATAGGTAGTAAGGTACACTCATATCGGAAAGATTACTATATTGAGAATCCAAGGAATATGGGTATCTCAGTCCAAAGCAGTGGTAGGTTGCAGACGGTACGTCCCAGTACGGGCATACTGGAGCTAGCCTGGAGCACTGGATACTGTTCCGGTACGGTGCTCTGGAGGGTCCGCCCACCCGCCCGAGCTCTTTACTGGTTTTTAAAGGCTTCTGTGCTTCCGCGCAGGTGCATGGCGCGTACAGCCCCTGCGTGATGCTCCATGGAGCAGCTGGAGCGTTGCAGAGCGTCTCAGAGGCACTAAGATGCATGAGCGCACTGCATGTGTCCATGAGGATGCTGCTGGTCCCGTTTCAACTGTACCAGTTGGAACAGGATTTGAAACCCACCACTGATCCAAAGTATTTGTGAAGCACTAAATATCTATTCCTGATTTATATGCCCATAATTCTTTAAGATTTCAGACATGGATTTTTTCTTGTCCAGTCTGTATGAAGATCCTCTTCTTTTCCAGCAAGCAATGACTTTTGTCCTTTTAATTTAGACTGCATATATGGCTGTGGACTTGCTCTTCATGTTCTGCAGCTCTTGCAGATTCCTGTAAAGCCTTCATCTTACTTCTATCTGGTTACTCCTGACTGCAATCTGCCAAGAAACAGCAGTGCAATTTCTTACTATTAAAAATAAAATAAAAATAGTCACAAATGAAATCAAATATATGTATCTTGCATTAAAAATAATATTTAATTTTTTTAAAGACTTGGCAAACACCCCGATAAAGGAATTTTCCCACTTCCAACCGAATGTGCCCACTCTGGAGATACTACTCCGAAGTTACAATTCTTTGCTAAATTCTTTTCATTTTTTTTAAAAAAATAATCTGTTTCCAAAAGATTGCCCACCCTACAGTTCAAACAAATTTCACCTTAACAAAATTCCACACTATTGTGGCAAAAAATAGGAAAAGGTATTTGATAATGAGTTACCCTACAAAGATCACTGTATATTGAATTCCATGCAGAACACATCTTCTAGCTTTTTAGTGCGTCAGTTTGTTTATATCTTTTCAGCTAGTGAATCTTTGTAAAATTAGTTTTGTTTCTTCTGGCTAACTTGTAGCACTCAAGCAGCTGGTAGCAGTGAAAACAGCAGAGCTGCCTCTAAGATTCATTGTTGCAGTTTTGCTGCATTGCTGCATTGTTTTTTAGTGTTGTGGAGCATGGCCCTTTTTGTAATTGATAGCAAAATGATATTTTTGTATGGCTGTTTATTTAAACATACAGATGCTAAAAGGTGCCTTGGAGAAACATGTTATGGTAAGAAGGCAAAATTGAAACCATCTTCCAGATTTTTTAAAAAAAATGTCTTTCCTTCCTTACGATAGATGATTTCCTCCTTCTGCTTTTTGCTTCTTTCCAATGGCAAGTTTTTGAAGATGAGGATCAACCTGTAGTCAGGCTGCAAGCTGGAGATAACTCAGAGATTAATCAAGATTTGGGCCCAGCAGGGCTCAGTGAATTCAGTCGGGTACCAAACTTTATCTATTGCAGGTAAGAAATAAAGGAAAACATGTTTGGGTTTTCTCTAGGAAGCAGACCAACTTCACAATATACCGTCCTTTAGATATGTAAGATTAGAACCTTCATAATTCCTAGCTGGTACAACTATAGAAATTTGGGACTGCTTCTTAATATAATGTGGGATTTTTTCAGGTACTGATAGCAGTTGTGCTTTCCAAATTCTCCACCCCCAATGGCAGTGCCATGTCAAGGTATATGGTGCCACACATTAAATGATGGTGCCACCACCTGCTAATGCACAGGTTTTCATTTTTTGAATAATTTTGAAGAAGTGGCAGCATTGGTGGCTCCTAAATTTTGAGACCTTATGTCAATGTCTACTTGGCCTTAACCTGACTCTACCCAAAAGGCCATAGTTATAAACAAAATGGCTTTATACAGTGGGTGAATTCAACCAGCACATTCTGTAGAACCTATAGCCAATTCTGTCTTTGATTCCCTTGTTACTATACAATCTAGTTTCTATTAATTCTATTCTCATGATTTTCTTCTGAACAGATCTTATTTGGATCTGATCAAAGTGTTTATATTCAAATACCTCTTCTGGATTGCCCTTTGCCTAATTTTTATGACTGCAACAGCCAGGATCAACATCTTCTGTGTAGGCTACTTGGTTGCCTGCTTCTACTTTATGCACTTTGGACAAAGCCTTCATCTGAAGCCCCGCAGCGACATTCTTAGACCATGGGACTACTTGATTGCCTACACTACTTTGGTTATAACAGTAAAGAATCTTCTTGCTGTATGTAGTGGGTTAATGTTTGTGATCAGCTGGGTGAGGCTGGGCAAAACTATTGATTGTAAACTGCCTCAGAAAAAGAGCTAAACTACATTTCTTTCTAACAGTTCTTTAATTTGATGGAAGAATATTTGTTTATTTGTTTTGAAATGGTCTTTCAAAAGAAAAAAGAGTGCTGGTGAATTTCTCATGGTTTTGCTCTTTTTAGATATGAAGTAGATATGGAAGTCCTGTTTTTTGGCATATAAATTGATTTTCAGAGATCTGCAACCTCCATAGCTTCTTATATTTAAATCTTAAAGGAATTTGATTTGATCCCAAGGACATTTTCTTAAGAAATTTCTCCCATTGGGCATCTTTGAAATTGAGAAGTTAGGATGGCTAAGGAAGCTTGAGAATGATGGAAAGTTATGCAGTAGAAAACAACAGAGATAGAAATTCCAAAATTAACTAGGCTTCAAAATACCAAGAAGAGAAAATTAAAGGAAATTCTGAAGCATTCTAAGGTAGAAAAGGAGAAGTTTAAGTCTCTTTTTAGGGGTAGTGTGAGAAATGTCAATATATTGGCAGCCACTTAAGAAGTATAGTTTGGAATCACTGTTGAGGCAGAGGCAATTTAAATGCAATACATTGTAATTTTCATTGGAAAAGACGTCATAATTCTTAATATAATTATAATTCTTATAATTCTTAAAGGGATGCAGTACAACTGCTTGCAGAGGTTGGAATTATGCGGCTTCCAACATGCTTTTTCAAAATCTAAAGGAGAAATACATGATAGGTGGTTATTCATGATAACTGATAAAACATCTGGAGCCCTAATCCCTGCTAAATTATTACATTTCCTCCCTTCTCTTTTTCTACAGGTTGGAGCATGTGCATACCTTAATAAATTACAAATAAATTATTGTTGGCTAATTCAGATCTTTGCTATGTATTGCACAATACCAGGATATGAAGTAGGTAAGTGGGAAGAGAGTCTTTATATTATAAGGAATCCCAAATGTTCCTTAAAGAAAATTATGGATCTTTACTTCCTGAGTATGTGTGTGTTAAATTGTAAGACTAGGAGTGGAGAGATTCAAATTCTTGTCCTCCTTTGGGCACAAAAGCCAAATGAGTGACTTTGGGACATTTCCCTCAGCCTGGGACTAAAAACAGAGGTGGGTTCCTATGGTTCACACTGGTCCGGTGGAACCAGTAATGGAAATGGCAACTGGGTCGCTGAACCAATAGGGATGGCATGCTTGCCACGCCCCTGAAGTGGTTCCCCGGTTGCCGCTACATCTTTTTTTGACATTTTAAATGTTCTGCGCATGCGCAGACCTATTTATAGCCAACTGTGCATGTGCATGGAACCAGCAGTAATGCTGGCAGAAATCAATCCCTGACTAGAAAGTCAAAATAATCTATTTACTGACCTGCACTGGACCTGGATGGTAGATTATAGTCCTTCAGTGTAGTGATCTTAATCCAAAGCAACCACTTCCCGAATGCATGGCACAACTTAGGAGAAAAAACCTATCATGACAGAATTCAGCAGTCCTTCTGCATTTGAAAGACAATGGCCACTCTTTTGAAGACAGCGAAGTCCACATTCTGGACAGAGAGGACCATTGGTTTTAAAAAGGGGTCAAAGAGGCCATCTACATTAAAATTGAACAGCCCTTTCTCAGAAGAGAAGGAGGAATACGACACCACCTATTTACATGTTTATAACACAGTCCTTTCAGCAGTTCCAAGAAGGTTCCACACCCATTTGCATTGTTCAGGTGAAGGCACATATAAAACTCCAAGTGGCCTCAATGACTCTCAGAGAGAGTGCTAAAGACCAGATGACTGCAAGGAATATAAATCCTTCCATTCTCCACCATTCAGTCGGAACTAAAGAAGCTTCTTGGATGAGAAGCAAAACATCTTCAAGGAAAAACAACAAAAGCCCAGAAGCCTTTTGAAAAAGCACTTTTGGGTTCCCTTAGCATGAACACTTAATACCGGTACGATAATGATTATGACTCTTGCCATGAAAAACAATATATACAAACTTGTTTTTTAGGTGGTAACTTGTAAATCAACCAG
Source organism: Thamnophis sirtalis (assembly GCF_051295495.1). NCBI lineage: Eukaryota > Metazoa > Chordata > Lepidosauria > Squamata > Natricidae > Thamnophis > Thamnophis sirtalis. Next base: position 83,777,054 of record NW_028261387.1, on the reverse strand, counting down.
TTTCCCTACAGCAGGATGTCAAACCTGTGTCATCATGGCGAAGTCATGTGACTTATCGGAACTTTTTTCCCTTCACTAAACGGGATGTGGGCATGGCCAGCATGTGACACATCCTGCCTGAGGACCATGAGTTTGACAGTCCTGTCGTACAGGAAGAATCATGTTGTTGTTGTTAATATTATCAGATTTATACAATTTGCATTTTGTGCAATGTAATGTGAATATTGTGGAGATCATAAATGAAACTTTGTTTTTCAGAGATAGCGAGGATAAATTTAGCTCTCAAAAAGAAAACAAGTCAGAAATTATGTTTACTCTTTCATTTTTTTTAATCCACAAAATAAAACAAATAATAGCAATAGCAATAGCAGTTAGACTTATATACCGCTTCATAGGGCTTTCAGCCCTCTCTAAGCGGTTTACAGAGTCAGCATATCGCCCCCACAGTCTGGGTCCTCATAAATCCATAAATCCAAATAAATCCATTATGTCTTCTCTATCACATTCTATGGATAAAATTTCACAAAACTTAAAATATGTCCTATTGTTAAGTAACTCTAACCCTCAACAGAGAAGATATTTTTCACAGAAATAATCCAAGCTATCATCTTCCATACATTTGATTCAAGCGACAGTGTCCTTTTAGTTAAGCTTTATTACTGGTGAAAATAAAGTTGCTATTTTCTTGGTAATGATACAGAAAAGATTTACCATTGTTTTCTTTCAGGATATATTTTTCAATTTCCAATCTAGTCTAAAGTCTTGGGAGTTCTTGGTAGTCTCTTATTCATCCTTGGTATGTTCCCAGCTTTCATTAGCCTTTCAAGATTAGCTACAGAACCTGTTCAAGAACCTTGCTTTTTTGCTTAGGCAACATGAATCTCCTGAATCTATACAACATATTTATAAAAATCAGTTGAATCTTGTATAGCTGATATACATTACTATTTATGAAGGCTGTCATAATTTAATGTACCAGTGGAGAAGTTTCTAGCCATCTGTATCGACCTGCAACTCTTGAACAAGCACAACAGATGAATGAGTACAGGCAACTACTTTCAGAATAATTATCTGTTTTATGCCAGATAAGAGTTCTTGTCTAGCTACCTAATGTGACTGGCCACTGCCTTTTCCCCCAAAACTCAGGAACAATTGAGTCTAAGCTCTTTTGCATGGAAATCAACCATTCTTCCATATACATACATACATACATACATACATACATACATACATACATACATACATACATACATACATACGGATGCCTCTAGTGACATATACACATACAAATGGGAAGATTAGAGAAAGAAAATAATAATAATTAAAAACCTTTCTGCCAGTTTCAGTCCTGAAATCTTCTATTCTGCACAGATCCACCTAATGATGAGATATGTGAATTGCCCAAGGATGAAGCAGGAATCCTGTGGGATGCAGTATGTTTCACAGTCTTACTGATTCAGAGAAGAGTTTTTATGAGCTACTATTATCTCTATATTGTGACTGATCTCAAGACTACAGATTTCTTAGCCTCCAGGTATTTATCAACATTATTTGAATTTACAACAATATTGCATTTGGTTATTGGAAGTGGAGATGGAAACAAGGCTAAGAATGGATGATTAACTGATGTAACTAACATCTAAGCAGATAACTGACATGAACAAAGTGAGAGATTAGCATATCTAGTGCCCTGAAAATTTTAACATTTCCTTAAGAGTTATTATCCATTTCCCAGTTTAAGCTTTTCTTGAACTTACTAGAGAAACTGGTGACTATGTCATTCTAATCACATGACACATCACATGCATAAAAGGAACTATCTCCTTTATGATCCTTAGAAAATAATATTCTGATGTTTTGGAGAATTTAAATTTTTATAAATGCAGTTGTCTAATAAATTGTTTATTATTAATGGATTCTGATTTTTTTAATTGGTTGGCATATATATGTACATAAATGGCTTGATTTATAATTTTTTTCTGCTTGAAGTATACTTAATTAAATTTTAAAATTTCTTTTTCAACCTAATGATTTTTACATTTACTGGAATGACAATGTCTTAAAATTCTCAGTAATTGCAGGGATTTTCATAGTTTGTGTTAGTTTTTATGTTATCTTTAAAAATCTTAATATTATACAAATAATTAATTGTAGGGAATTTCAGTTTATGCTGCCTGAAAATTCTGGGAATTTCAACCCCACATATTTGAAGGATCCAGCCTAAGAACATAAGAGTTCTGCCAAAATGAAAGGGAGTTGATTCCCAAACAGCAAAGACTGAGCATGTTTATTGGCTATTGTTGATTATTGTTGGAAGCGGAAAAAAAGTCACATGGTACAGACAATAGAAAGGAATAGGTGCATTTGATGCTTTAAAATTTTGTTGCAGATTCCTCTGCTTTTAGCTATATTAATTACCTGGTTCCTTTGCTTATACATCTATCTGAATATTATCAATATTGATAATCAAGTCTATGAGCTTCATGGGTTTCCTACAAAGGCAGCTTGCTGGCTACCATTCTAATGCAGAAAAAAAAGTAATGGTGGATAAATTAGATCCTTGATCTACTAAGGCAAAATTTTGGAAATATTGTTCCAACTTGTTTTTCAAAACAGGACGGCTGAGATGTTTGAGTTGAAGCTGAAAAAAAGGGTGACTTCTCGGATGGAAGAAAATAGAAAATCAATGGAAATCATGAAAAAGCAGTAAGTTTCTTCATTCAGTTGCACTATCAAAAAAAAAATACCTAGGAAATATGACAAATCTATTTTCTTCTGAGGTGCTCAGTTGGGAAAGATGGTAAAGATGGATCTTCAGCTTAAAGGCAAAAAGTTTCAGTTTAGTATGTCAATATCTTTAATGTTACCTATTTAGGCTGGATAGCTTTCAATCAGATTGTTCTTTATGACCAGACGTATTGGATAGATATTTTGTCTTTCTTTCCTAAATTTTGTTTTTGTGACAGCTTTTTGTTCAGCTGTAGCATATACTGTAGTTATCATATACAATATATTCATGAGATAAAGTTTGTGAAATTTGAGACAATTTACAAATAAAAATACATATTTATTATTGTCTTCGGTAGTCCAAAGAAGTCTGCAAGTTTAAATCCATATCATAACAATAATAAATACTTATAGCTAGTGTGAGTTAATATCCCCCCCCCAGTCTTCTCAGTGAAAGGATTTTGATATATGTAAAGATGCTAAATGGAAATTATGGTCCTTGATAGCACTCACCTGCAAATATGGAAGTATGGTCTATATTATTGGTAAAAGAAATAAGCTTAAATTTCAGACATCTTGTACTTTAGGCTTCATTGGAAGAATACATGCTCAGTCCTGCACAGGCAAGCAAGAGAAGCCCACAAAAGAAAGAAAGGAGAGAAACGTAATACTAGCATAATTAGCATAAAAATCTCAGTTATATTGGTATAAAAGCAGACTTGACTTTCTTTGGAGGTAGGAAATCACCTGTTCTTTTGTGGGTTTTTTTTTAGGATGGACCTGATTAAACCAAAATTTAAAAACCAAAGCTCCTGCATAGTATTAGAAACAGAGTCTGATCAGAAATTGGATGAGGAGGATGCAGGTAAAAACTCTCATTTTTTTTCACAAAACATCTAAGCCTTATTGCTTAGAAAATTTTGAATATCCCAAACCTTTTGCAACCTTCTAACAAGTAAAGTCAATGGGGAAATCAGATCCACTTAACCGAGTTATTAACTTAACAAATGTGTTGATTCATTTAACAATCATAGCAAGAAAAATCTTAAAATGAGGCAAAACTCACTTAACAAATGTCTCACTTAGCAACATAAAGGAAAATATCTTTAATGTCACCCATGTAGGCTGGAAAACTTTCAATCAGATTGTTCTTTGTGACTAGAAGTATTGGATAGATATTTTATCTTTCTTTCCTAAATTTCTGTTTATCTTGAAAAGAAATGACACTAAAATTACATGGCTATTTTGGTAATGATGGCACTCTCAAATTCTGTTGTTGCTGCTATGACTGTATTAGCCACAATGTTTGTGTGACAATGTCATTTGCACATCATCACTTACCCGATGACCCTATGGATGCCCATGCTTGGTCATGAAGTCTGGGGATTCTGGGAACTCCAACTTCAACATATCTGGAGAGTCACAGGTTGGGTAAAGTTTCTCTATTTTTTCTTAAGGCACTTTTTAATGAGTAATTCTTTTTGTCTTTTCTACAGGAGATGATATCAGCAAGATGGAAAAAGGGAATAAAAAGAATTGGTGGCAGCCGTGGGTGACACATAATTCAGGTACATTACCTGTGTTTACTAATAAAAAGTCTATTTATCAGGTGTCCCCTTTGAAGAGAATGTTTCTTCTTTTCAACTTGTCCTTCTTGGTTTGTTTGATGTTTATGCTATAAAATGATTATTGCTAGACTTGAAAAGCATGAACAATGAATTAAATCAGTTGCTTAAAACATTTTGGTGCATCAGAAAGATGTATTTGATTCAATAGTCCAACTTTCAAAAAATTGTAATGCAAAGGACTTACAAAAAATATGTGTGTCATCTTCAGGTACTGCATTTAGCTCTCTTATGCAAGTACAGTAGCTTAACAGTGAAATGTTTGGCTAAACAATTACAGTTTTCCCTTTTCTACCTAATTTTCTTCTGATGGATTGAGCTACAATTGGCTTGAATAGAGGGGAGTTGAAATTAATTCCATCTGCAGGACACTAGGTTAGATAAAAAGCTGTTTTAATTGGTTTCACTATTTGTAAGTAAGCAATGTGGCAAAGGAACTGCAATCTTTGAGGAGCAGAAAACTTGACTGAAAAATCCTAGTTTTAGCCGTGTGGCACATAATTCCATAAGAGCTTTTGAATATCTGGATTTCCTGTCAATTTCAGTGGTTCGAAGTGGGAGCTATTACCTTTTTGATACAGATAGTGAAGATGAAGAAGAAGAACATGAACACTCTGAAAAGAGCAAAAAAGAATTATTTAAAAAGAAAACAGCATGGCAGGTGTGTCCAATTTTTGAAGGGGAAAAAACTGTGCTGGGGAAGTGACTGAGAGCTAGTGGAAATGGCATATAGGCATCTAGTTATTTTTAAATTGTAGGCAAAAACTATTCATTCAGGCTTTGTGGGAATACAGTTCTGTACCCTTGACTTATAACCATTCCTTTATCAACCAATCAAAGTTACAATGGCACTGAAAACATGACTTACATCTGATCCTCGCATTTACAACCATTGCAGCATTCCAACGGTCATGGAATCAAAATTTGGGTGCACTGCAATGGTGGGTTGCCAATTTTTTTTACTACTGGTTTGAGCGTGTTTGCGTGTGCTCGCACATATAAACAATGCTTCTGTGCACAGAAGCGTCCAGATGAGTGGGCAGAGCCTCCCGCCACCACTACTACAGGTTCACCCAATCTGGGCTGAACCAGGAACAACCCACCTCTGGTGCACTGCAACCCAAATTACAGTATTGCAATGTCATATGATGGCCATTTGCAAACTAGTTCTAGTTTAAGTTTAAGAGAAAGAAGGACTAGGGGAGTCATGATAGCAGTGTTTCAATATCTCAGGGGTTGCCACAAAGAAGAGGGAGTCAAACTATTCTCCAAGGCACCTGAGGGTAGAACAAGAAGCAATGGGTGGAAACTAATGAAGGAGAGAAGCAACTTAGAACTGAGGAGAAATTTCCTGACAGTTAGAACAATTAATCAGTGGAACAGCTTGCCTCCAGAAGTTGTTATTGCACCAACACTGGAAGTCTTTAAGAAGATGTTGGATAGCCATTTGTCTGAAATGGTATAGGGTTTCCTGCCTAGGCAGGAGGTTGGACTAGAAGACCTCCAAAGGTCCCTTCCAATTCTGCTATTGTATTGTATTGTAAACTTCCAGCTGACTTCTGACGAGCAAAGTTAATGGGGAAGTCAGATTCACTTAACTGTGAATCTTAACAACTGCAGCGATTCATTTAACAATTGCCTCATGTTAATGGCTGACCTCTCCTAATGGCTTCAGCAGTGGTTAAACTGAGGAGACGAACTAGATGTATTTTCTTTCAGTACATCAATTTTATTCTATGTTTTGACTGTTTTACAAAACCCACCATTTTGTTTAAAGGCAGCTAGAAATTCAGTAGGAGATAATTTAATATATTTTACCCCAGGTTAGCCATTGCTCAATAAGATTCTGTCCTCTTTGTAGCTTGCATATGAAGCCTGGATGAGCAATGCAAAATCAGCTCTAAATATGAGAGAGCAAGATGAAATTAGAAGTCAAAGAAATAAAAAGAAGGAGGAACGGAAAAATGAGCAATTACAAGGGGTTGAAAGAGGTAGGAGTCCTTTTACACATGCTGTAATTTTCACTAGATTATACCATGATTGGTTAGAAGTGAAAAATACTATATTTTAAATCATCCCCCACAACTTATTAATATATATATTTACAACATTTCACAAAAATAAATTTTTATTCTTGTTGATGGAAAGGTGAAAACCTCAATATACAACTTCATCAAGGGCATTGGCCTGAAACATAATTCTAGGACGCTGTTCTGATTTTGTTTTGTTTTGTGTGTTTAGCTAATGTCAGTTTGGAATCCTCTGATGAAAATATAGAGATACTGGCTTCTGAAGAGGACTTGGATAACTCAGGTAATTAATTCCATTGTACAGAAATCATTAGCATACAAATTAATGAGTCAATCATCTATCTCTCATGTAGGTCACAGGTGAGTAACCATCAGGGCTAATTCAGATTTCCAGTCTTGGAATGGTGGCAAGAAGGCCATGCCATCAAAGGTGACGGGGCATAAAGCAGGGGACTCCACCAACTGCTAATTGCAGTTGAGACAGGACACCTGGCCATTATTCTATATAATTTGGGATTTCTTAAGATGTTTTCATTTCTAGTTTATGCATGGGAGGCAAGCAGCCAATTTGCTACAGTGTACAAATGTCCTGCAAATTAAATTTTAATGGGTTTAATTTCATAATAGTGATGGTGGTGACATGTCTATGATGCTTTAAAGGGGCAGATTCTACATTCAATTTTGAGTCAATAGGCTCCAGCTTACCATATCTACCAAGAATAATCATGATTTTCTATTTCATTATTATTCCATGTAGCTCCAACTTTATTATCTTGTTAATATTATATTGCAGATATAATGGTTTTGGAATTTTAACTGTGATCAAGCAGGTGCAATAAAATTGTCCAAGGAGATATGGAGATATCCATGGATATCACATTAAGTGCATTTTTTCACTTTCATCTTTTCACTATCAATCTTTAATAATTGATAGCAATTATTAAAAGCATAAGCAAGGGAGGAATTTAACTCTTTCTTCTCCTGGTGAAATCACAGTTACAGTTTGAGAGTATTTCCCCCCAAAGTAAGTATCAACTTCAGAGAAAAGGTTTTCTTAGGGAATGTAGCAGGATACACAGATAATTTTTTCTCTCTCTGTAGCTCCACCAGATTAATTAATACTATTTGCATTTTGAAGAGAAAGATACATTTGATATCACTTCTAAAGTAACTTTGAAATAGCTATAAACTGAAAGAATACCAATGCTAATAAATGTATGGTATCTGTTAGAGCAGTGGTCTCCAACCTTGGCAACTTTAAGACCTGTGGACTTCAACTTCCAGAGTTCCTCAGCCAGCAAAGCTGGCTGAGGAACTCTGGGAGTTGAAGTCCACAGGTCTTAAAGTTGCCAAGGTTGGAGACCACTGTGTTAGAGGACAAATAAATCAGATTATAACATGAATATACAAAATACAGAATAAAATGCAGACAGATGCTGTCACTGTTAGAGATTGAAACAATTCTCTATATGTATATGAGTATTCCTGAGAGCAAATTAGTGAAGCAGTTTTTATAACTATAATATGAGGGTTACTTACACTCCAAGCTTTGCAGATTCCTAAAGGGTCTTCAGAATTGGAATGATGTTGGGCTCTCAGTTTTTCTCATAGTAAGATGCTTGTTCTCTTCACAACAGAAAGTATTGTGCAAAGAATAATCAACATTATTAAGCTTATCTCCATCTTGATGCGTGCATTGATGGATGGTATTATAGAAGCCCTTAATTCCCTCGTTAAAGATAATTTGGACATTGCTGATGCATTGAGATTCGAAAAATATATTCTTTGGCAACAGATGAACAAGGTAAGATTTCTGGATTTTGAAATAGTGTAGCTTACATTCTGTTTATAGAGGCTTTGTGTTTTAGTTGCAATTTTAATTTAAGAAACTGGAATTGAATTTTATTATTTTTACTGGGCTTAGTTGTATTGTTGCTGGTTGATATCAATTCATGGTTACTTTGAAGATAGTTGTCCTGAATTGCATTTGGTGTCCAGTCAGATGGCCAATCATTGCTGGAGTGACTGCTTTCAGACTGCTAGAGTGAATTCAGCAAGTATAAATGTAGAATTCATGGGACATTGTGGTACTATGGTTGGAATATATGGTGTTGTGCAATTTATTATGTTTTTACTATCAGGAATAAGATAGGCAGCTGTATGCATTTCTCAATGTATATTGTAGGCAATGCTAGTTAGCATTGACTAACTACTATTTTGTAGTAAAGACAGTGGAATGTGTTGAGGAGCTTTTCTCTTCACTGTGACGTTCTGCATTTCATGTAACATGTCAATTCCAGATAATTCTATTTTCTTTTGCGCTTTCATGGATCAAAGCAATCCCATTTAATTATCCTTTACTGCTCTCCTTCTACCCAATTAACTGTGCTCTGGATTATTTTCTAAAGGGAAATGAGGTTTCAGCAGATATGGTTCTACAGCATTACAGATTTGAGAATAATCAGCCAGTTTACAGCGAATATAAAGCCAAAGTAATAGGAACTGAGGAAAGCCAAGGCAAGGTATCTGAATCTTCACCGACTGAGAATACTGAGCCTTTATCTGTGCAACTCAGGTAAGAAGTAATTGCTTGTCATAAGGTGGAAACCTCTAGTATTTTTTCTTCAGGTTTTTGTAATGTTCCTATATATTAGGAAATAGATTGTAATGTTGGGAAACAGATAATGTATATATATATATATATTTGAATCTGTAGTATCTCTTTTGGCCATTAAAAATCAATGGAACATAACCACAAAGACATTATCTCGGCTTTTATCTTTCATCCTTTAAAGCAGTATTTGTCAACCTCAGCAACTTTAAGATGTGTGGACTTTCAACTGCCAGAATTCCATAAACAGCATGCTACTTGACAATTCTGGGAGTTAAGTTCACACATCTTAAAGTTGCCAAGGTTTAGGAATGCTGTCTTTAAAGCAAAGAGTGCTGGCAGTCTTCACACTGCAGGTGCATATTGCTTCTACCAACATATAAAAGGTGTATGCAAGAAAATCCTTTTGATAGAAAAGGAGCATGCAGACACAGACAGCTGTGGTGCACAAAAATTACATCAAAATGATGAAATGCACTGTGATGTCATGGTGCACTTCCATCCATTGCATATTTACAACCTTTGTACATGTTGATACAAGCAGAAACATTGCAATATGACACTGTGTTTCATCACAGAGATTTTTCTTGGCTCTTCCACCAAGCACTAGGATAGGGAGAAGTCAGATTTGGAAGGTAGCAGCCTTGGCTGCATAATAGAAGTGGTTTTGATGCCAGGTTTTTCGTTATGTTTAATTATTTGTTTGTTTTTGCTTTTATTGTCCCCCCCCCTTATATAATGGTTCAGAACTGTGCTTTTAGAATGGGCAGCCACAAGAGTTTGAGGATTTCTACACTGGGCAGGTCACAACTAGATGATTTCCAAACGCATTGGACAGTGTGAGGTTGACTAGATGATCTCAAATATCCCTTACAAAGCTATAATTTTTTGATGTGATTCCCACACAGAACCTACACCGAAAAGGACCCATTTTCCCATTTTTTGGTACTTTGCTTTTTTAGATTTTTCAACTTGGCTTTGAACAAAGGTTAAGTCACCAAATATGTGGTCTCTCCCAGTCTAACTATACTGGGTAGTAAAACAGAACTTTTTAATGGTGAGATCTTTACTTTGGAGACCAAATATGGAATTTCTCAGCAAAGAAATATTGTCTGCCATCATTCTAAAAGAGGACTCAAATGTCCGAAGTTATCAAGAAGCTTGTTTCCCCTGATTTTTGTTTGCACAAATCCTTGATGGTTAAAATCCTTCAGAAGTGAAGGATAATGAATTGTTTTTAACAGCTCTTTGGAAGAAGAGCCATTGTGAAAATGCCTCTCAGTCTTGGAGCTACTAAAAGATTTCTGGGCAATGTTTTATGTCTTTGGAAATCAGGAAATCCAGTGAAACTGACAAAGATGTAATGGGGAATGAGAAGATAGAAGTGGGAAATGAAAAAGAAGCCCTCTCCCAAAGATTCACTCTGATCACTTCCTGGGCAGAACCTGCCGTTCTTTCCATCTCTCCATCAGAAATTCAAGAGTGTGCAGATTCCTTGTTCACTAGAAGTCCAAAAGCCAACAAGCCATTAGATGAAATATCTCCTATGATGACAACCACTGAGCTGGTGCTTAACAGGCAAGGCATATCTCCTTATGCTTTTATTAAAACTGCCTTCTGACCTCACTTTGCTTTTTAATAGCATGAATTCAAGATTGCAAAATCCTTAGGTCCACAATATTTCAGTGAGTGCCTCTTGTTCACTGTTCTGACATAACCCAGAGCAGACATCTCAAAGTTCCATTTTGTTCTCCAACATACAGGGTGAAATGCCAAGATTCACAATTCCACATTTGGATGACTTCAGCTGTGAAAGGCTGACCTAGTACCTTAACAATCCCCAGTATGGGGAAAATGAAAGAGATGTTCATGATGAACTGTATCAAAAGTTCAAGATATCACTTATTCTATAATATATTTATGATGGCATATATTATTTTAGTTACAATTATTAATTGTGAGCTACAGTAGTTTGTTTTAGTGGTTAAGGAATCAACTAGAAACAGGAGACGGTGAGTTGTCCTGTCTTAGCCATGAAAGCTGTCTGGATGACTCTTTCTAAGCCCATAATGTCAGCCTCATGCAACAAAATAGTTGGTTAATTCTTGTCACAACCAATGGATTAATATTTACTTGTTCCAAAAATAGAACCCTGCATCTAAGGGAAAATGCTAAGAAGGGGAAATAAGTTACCGTAGTTAATGACATTTCTTTTGTGCTTTTTCCTTAAATATGGTCTAGCATTCTTCATGACAATGAACTGGAACAGTCAGATACATTTTACCAGTGCCTTCCTTGCCTCTTGAAGCTGGGAGTTGCTTTGTACCATGTTATGATCTCTTCATCAGAAATGCTTTGTTATTTTGTTATCATTGTCAACCACATGGTTTCTGCTTCCATTCTTACTTTGGTTCTCTCCATCTTGATATTCCTGTGGCCTATGTTGTCCTTTCCAAGGCCTACCAAATTCTTCTGGATGACGGCAATCATTTACACTGAGGTAAGTCTTGCTGCATTTAGTTGCTGTACTCTTCTCTGTATATCATTTTCATTCCCCTTTGAGCTTCACTGAAATAAAAAAACTGGGAAGCCTACCTGGGAATCTTAGTCTCTGACTTGGAAGCAACTACTGGCCGCATTGGAAAGAAAGAAAACTATAACAGAACATAGTGCAAGGTCTCAAGCAAAAAGGAGGAAAACAAAACTTTTTGTTAGCATCTTCAAACACAGGCCTTTGAATAAATGGTGATTTGTATCTGGAATATATGTCCTCCTGCTAATTATCCTGGGAAAACACATGGATAAGAGTGAAAAACACTGATTTCAGCTGAATCCTACAAGATAAATTTTAATATTGTCTCACAGTTTTTATTGACTTTCTCCTTTGAAAAGATGATCATTAAATAAGCAGGAGAAAAATATGAAGCCTGTGTCGTAGAACAGACCACTACCCCACTTTAGCATTGCTCACTGTTTTAGAAATCTTGAAGAATTATCATTTTATAATAATAATACATCTACATATGTTTCCTTCTTCTGCCAGATAATGATTGTGATCAAATGTATTTCCCAATTTGGATTCTTTCCTTGGTCTTCTAAGCTATATTGCAGTATCAGTGCAGAAGCACCATTTGCTTTGCCAAATATAATTGGGATTGAGAAGAAAGATGGATATGCACAGTATGATCTGGTGCAGCTCCTAGCCTTGTTCTTGCACAGGTACATCTTGAAGGTACTGCAAACTATCCTTAATAAGGAAAAAAGACCTTAATCTGCCCTTTCAAGCATGGATTTGTTAACATGTCATACAGTGGATGTCTATGATAACATCAGAAGAGTCCTATAAATCCTAAACCTATCTAGTCCAGTAACTTGTCCCTACAGTGATTTTGATCACCGTTGGTGTCTGGTCACTTTTCTGTAGTGATCAACCATGTCCCACCAGAAGAACATTGATGCAATAGAGAGTGACACTCATGTTTTCTAGCAGATGAAAATGTCATTGCAAATATATTACCTTTGCAGCTAATATAGAACTATCACACCCATTGGCAGCCTTATGCTCCATTAATTTCTTTAACTTCCCAGCTTCTGGAAACAAATAATTCTATAGTTTGGCCAAACATTTTGTAACAGAACATTTCTTTTAGTCTCTCCTGAGTAGCCAGTCATTTTGTAGTATCATTGAGAAAGATAAATGTCCCTTGCTCTGGAGATTATTCATACTGGGTATAATTCTTTACACCTTTCTTTCTTTTCCCAATTATTTTCTTTTTTCAACTAAAATCTCCCAAGCCGTAATTTTTAATACAAAACTCTGACTGAAGTTTCCCTAATTCTACAATAGACTTGTCCTAGAGCAAATGAAGCAGTCAATGTTATGGTCATAATATTTGAAAGAACATCTCTTCAAATGTTTTTCTCTCCTAAAGTATCAAATACCGAAATTTGGGTGGTTACTTGACAGGCAACTTTCTTCATGAAAGGTCCAATTATTTTTCCTGCTCTGGGCTTTGACATATATGGGAATTATGCATGTACAGACCCAGCATTCTCTTTCACTTCTTTTAAATGTGGTTTTAAGATTCGCACATATAATAACTTTCACTTTGCTTTGTCCCACAGTGTCAAGGTCTCTGGGATTCTAAAATACTAGATCCTAAACAAAAGGACATGGCCAAGAAATCTAAGAAGAAAGGTTGCAAAGGTCATTCGAAGGAGCATCAGTCTAGCTCAGAAGGATGGCATCTCTCTAGGAACATTTTTAAGAGGGCTAAAAGAGGTAGATAAATGCAAATATGTGGACAAAATATTTTTACTATGAGAAGAGGAGAGGAAGAGAAAAGGATAATTCTGTCCCTCCTGATCAGCCGGAAGAATAAAAGTCAAAAATATACTAATAAAACAAGAGCTGGAAAATTGAACATTTCATTGCTGGAGTGGAAGAAGCTAACAGCAGCTTCCTACTCAGTCAAAATGAATATAATTCTATAATCAAAAGCCTAGTTATATTTTAGCACCTTATATATGTCCTTGATTTAAATTCACTCTAAGTTCTGACAGAAATATAAAGTAATAGCGTGCATTCACCTCGGTAGTCTCCTGCCTGTGATCTCTGCTCTTCTGTTCTGTGAGGATCATAAAACCCATTGATGATCCTAATATGCCTCTCAAAGGAAGATGGCCCATTAAAGAAATGTCCCCCTGGCTTTGAGGAAGGAAATAATTTGAAGTGATCTTTTCAAATTTAATTTGCATTTGTTGTTATCCTATCTTAGGGTGAGTAACAATAGACTTGGAATCCCCTTTTGTGATTCTAGAAACTTCTCCAACTAAACTAGTGCCATTCCTGAAAATGGGCAATGTGATTTCCCATCATTTTGAGATGACAAATATAGCATAAACTATAACATAAACTCAATCTATTTGAGAAACAAAAGTACCCCCTATCTTAGAAATAGAAATAAAAATAGGATTGCCTCTTTTTTAATCACTCTGTCCACTGTGTTCCTCAACCTCCCCCAAATGGCCTCCCTCTGTCCTAAAACCTGCTCACTTTCACTGTTATTGCTGTGGTTTGGTTTATGTTGAGACGTTTCACATTTCTTTAAACCTCTTTTGCAATCAAAAGGTGAAAGCTTGATCCCTCTGTGTTCATTAGATTCTTTTGTTGCCATTTGGAAGGGGGGATTCTCCAACACAGGAATTTACACAGGGGCACTTATTTTAATGTTTCAGAAGACATGATTGGACTGAAGATCCATTGTTACATGCTTAGGAATGGAACCTGATCAAAAGTCAGGGAGCATTTTAAAAAATTATCCTGTCATATGAAAGCTTCTTAGATAGCATGACTGTTTTCCTTTCCTTTTGACAGACAAATCTCTGAAAGAAGCCCAGAAGACATGCAGCTTTTTCAGAAAACCTCCCTCTGGCAAGAAGAGACATTCTAAAGAAACAATAGACCAGAAGATACTTAAGTCAAAAAAGTTATTGCTTAAAATGTAAATGGAGGGTTTCCTTTTATTTTTTTAAGAACCTCTAAAACAGTATTTCCTGACCTTCACAATTTTAAGATGGGTAGACTTCAACTTCCCTCGGCTGGGGAATTCTAGGAGTTGAAATCCGCCCATCTTAAAGTTGAGAAACACCAACCTAAAGAAAGTAAGGTGTTGCAACCTGAGCTGAGTTGTAAGTAGGGAAGGGGATGGCAGGAAGAATAGACACAAAACTTAAATTGCTTGATGATCATGCCTGAAAAATGATGCTGCTACATAGAATTCTACAAGGAAGAAACATGCTACATTTGCTTTTGACTATAAAATGGTCAAGATCTTTGAGATTTTGTTTAGCTGAGTTGATGATGCAAAAAACATAGCTCTGAGAGAAGATCCGGGGTCAGAATGATGCAAGGAGTACTGCGCTGTTGTACTTAAGTATACAAAACATATATACATGTTTTGTATATATGTGTCACAATACAATGCATGGACAAAAGGAGCAGAGCTTAATCACAACAGTGTGATGCTCATTTTGTCATGCCTCTGAGATCTTGGCTATATCAATAGACATATCAGTCAATTGCTGAGAACCAGACTCGACCTCAACCTCACACACCCTGCCCTCCAAGTTAGCTATACTAAGTCTGGGTGATGTCTTTGTCATAAAGATAGATGATGTAAAATAGAATAACATCCTGTGGTTTGCTTTCATTTATGATTACAATAACTGTCTTTTCATGGTTATCTGAGTTGAGAAGTTCTAGAATGAAATCAGATATTTCAGCTTGATATCTGACCCAACCAGTGAATAATGTGCATCAGACTACTGTATGTGGGAAAGAACAGACAGAGAAGGGGGTATCCAACTCTAGAAATAGGAGGGCCTGAAAAGGATGTCCACATTTACACCACTCTTTGGGTCTACAAACTCATCTCAACTAGCTAGCTTGTGTGTTTTCTGCAGTGTCTGCTATCACTTTTTTTCTTGAACTTTAAGCAAGGACTTTATCTTAATAAATATGACTCTACTTTGCACTTTGACGGATCTAGATAAACTCTTACCCCCAGCGTGCTTTGGATTTATCGGCCTATCAAGCAGTTCTTCTATGACATCATTTATCCTGAGAGCAGCCCAGTCCGTGATATCTATGTTTTCATCTTCATTGCTGATGTGATTAATTTTATTATTACCATCTTTGGATATGGGGCATTTGGGGTAAGTAACAATGTGTTGCTGAAATTTTAACAGAAAGGGTTTGTAGAGTATGTTTTGGTGGTATGGAAAGTTTTTTTTTTTTTTCAGAATTTCAAACATATCTGCTAATGCTTCTCTCAATGATGAAGAAGAAATACTCATGTGCTTATGATGTGCTCAAAAGCTATTACTATTTTGCTATTACTTCAAAAATTCCAAATCCATGAATGCATTTCAATTTCAAGTTGTTCAGTTCAGAACAATTTCAAGTTCAATGAAATCAATGCTCTAATAAAAGTATCTTTAGATATTTTTGCTGCAAGAATATGTGACTTCTTGTGAATGTATGAATGATAAAGACCCAAGTTGGGTAGTAATTTGAGTTTTCGATTATTGGACCTAGATTTAAATCCCCACTTAATTGTCGAGTTCAGTAGGTGACCTTGAGCTAAGATCTGTTAGCTCATGGAGTCATTGTGACCTTAATAGAAGAGAGGAGAGGACAGGAGAGGAGAGAAGGGGAGGGGAGGGGAGAAGAGAGGAGAGAAGGACAATACTAGAAGAGAATACAGACTGAAGAGGATTGGAATCAGATGCTTTAAAGCAAAAGGCAAACCTGAAGATGATGAGGTATATTTGGAACTGAGTCTATGGAACATAGGATCAATGTGGCTTCTATATGATACAATGAAAATTAGAGAAAATACTGGTTAAATAAACTTATGAAGCTAGATTTAAAAATAAAATGCAAGTCTTTGCTTTTAAAACTTTAAATGATTTTAAATGTCAGTCTAAAGTGTGGGACCATTATAAGTGTGAATATTTTGATCTATTATTTTTATGGTTATTGATACTAATACATATGTCATACTATTCCTTTGGAATAAACAGCACTAAACAAAGTGAGGAAAAACTATATAAAAAGTTATAGGCAAAAGAAACAGGAGTTCAGAAAAAAGAAGAGGAAATTTAACTTAATGTAGTTTTATTTGGCATTATTATGATGATGTTTAGTCATATATGTTTAGCTAAATGTTTAGACTCAATTTGGTATTTTTCCAAATACCAAAGGACCTGGGATAGGCAGAGATTGTTGTTATTGATGTTAAGGGTTTTTATCAGTGCCAATGGTATTCAAGTGGTCTTTCACATATTTTGTCTATTGCTATTGTTGTTTGCTTTCTTTTGTCACTGTGCTATTATTAATTTTTTCTAACATATTTTAGAGGCATTCAGAGGATGATATAGCAGAATCCCTTTTGGAAGATGAAGTCCCTGGACCTTGGCTTGTGATACTCTTGATACAGTTTGGCACCATAATAATTGATAGGGCACTCTACTTAAGAAAGAACACGTTTGGGAAGTGTGTTTTCCAAATGATCTTGGTCTTTGGCGTTCATATTTGGATGTGTTTCATTTTGCCACAAGTAACACAAAGGTATGGCAACATCCGGGAGGGAACTGGGAGTTGCTTCCTGAAAAGTTCCTTTGGGGCTCAATTCAAAAGGGAGATGTATATTCAGTGGGTTAAATGACCTTTATTCTATATGTGTCTTTTCTATGTGCTTTGAGGTATTACTTCAAGTCCTCAAGGATAACCAAGTCTTCTCAGGTTGAGTACCATATTTTGTGTTAATTTGATGTGGTGGGTTGTACAAAAAGTAACAGGTAGGAAAAAGACCCTTTACAAAGCTGAATTATGTTATAGGAACATGTTCCTTATAGGAACATGAAACTTAGCAGATATAATGGTTTCAAATTATTAAGAAATTAAAAAAATACCCAAAAGGTGCTACCAAATTTCCGAAGCAACGAAAGAAGGAATTCTGGAGATTACTCAAAATTATTTAGGTACTGTACATGGCCTATGGTTTACCTACTATTCTAGATCCATGTTGGTGGTTGCACCCACATTGTGGAATGTTTCTTCAGTTGAGGGTAATTTGGCTTTTCATAATTTATTGCTTTCATTATGATTTTAAAGATTGAAGAATATATTGTTCTTTAGAGTGAGAGTGTTAAATACTATTTTAGATATCAATGATTCAGTTTAGTATCTTTAGTTCCTTTCAGGCATAAAGTATAAATATTATTTCATTTGAAATGAAAAAAAGACAGTTTTAGTAGTACATAGGTAACTAGTAAGATTACATTCCAAGTGTGTATTTAATAGGTTTCTTCTTCTACTACATTAAATTAATGCAAATTGGTGAACTTGTTTGTGACATTTGGGGGATGCACCTAAAATTTTTGATAGCCATGTATACATGGAACTTGAGTTTATGGTACTTGTGCTGCAGAAAGTATACCCAGATCCAAGCAGTTGAACTAAATATTTGTACTTGGGGATTGTTACGTTTGTTTGCTTGCTTGTTTATTTATTTATTGTGCATGCTTACATTAGTATATCCATGAACAATTCTCCAGGAGGAAAAAAGTCTTATATTCATAGCCATTCTAATGCTTCATAGAATCTGCCCTCAATTCATTAATTAACTGGTGAATATAAGAATTATCTGGATGTAGTTCATGTCCCTAATCAAGCTGTAACCATTTACTTTATATAGCCTTCGGTTGTTATTAAGGGAATAAAGAAAAGGATTTAATTCTTCTCCTAGTTTCTCTCTTCTATGCATCCACAACTGGTATCAAAATTTGCAAGATGGCAAGCACAGTGTGGCAATAATAGCCCTGCCCTCTTGGTCCATACATCTATTTAACTCACCTGTACAAAAGTGGCAGAGCTTCATTTTGATGTTGTGCCTGCCATCCTGCAGATTTTGAACTCTTCCCCTGTGAATACATAATGCAACTCTTATGTAATTAATGACAATTCTATCTGTTCCCCTTTACAAGGTAAACACTAAATTGAGTAACAGCCAAGAACTAAGAAAATTTTATGGTATATGTAGTTAGAAAAAGTGGGAGATCAGAATGATTTTCTGTTCCTTTGCAGGAGATTTAACAGGAATAGATTGGCTCAGCTGTGGTATTTGGTCAAGTGCATTTATTTTGGTTTGTCCGCATATCAGATCAAATGTGGCTACCCAAATCGGACCACGGGCCACTTTTTAACCAAGAATTACAACTATATAAACCTCCATTTATTTCAAGGGTAAGTAGTAATTTCATGACAAGACATAAACATGTCCACACCTAGAAGGTGGCCGAAGGGAGATTGGAAGTAACTGGAAGGTTTTGGACTCTCATACTAATAAAGTAACTTCAGCAGCAAAAAGATTTTTCTTTGGCTCAAACTATTCTATTTTTTTATTTGTAATTATTTGAAAGAAGAATTACAAATATCTGTATCAGTATATTATTGGTATCCAGATTAAAGATTGATAGTTCTCTGTATATTTTTCTTTATTCAAAGGAAAGACTTTGAATAAAATTCTAAAAATTAATTTATCAAATGTTTATGTTTGAAATGTTTATTACAAAATGCCATTCACCAATATCAATTTGCCTTTTTTATTCTCTCATGGATAGATTCCGCATACTACCTTTCTTGATTGAGCTGAAGGCTACTATGGACTGGGTCTGGACTGATTCTACACTCAGCTTGTCCAGTTGGATCTGCCTAGAGGATATTTATGCAAATATTTTCATTCTAAAATGTCAGAGAGAGTGTGAAAAAGTGAGTGGTATTTTTTCTGGATCTTGCTAACTCTCTTCATGCAGGTGACACAGGATAAACCTGCTGGGAACTTTGGAAATTGTAGTGTAAAACTTCTACAATGTGGCAGGTTGAGTGGGCAGGGGAGTCTGGGATGGTCTAGTCGACCTCTGAAATGGTTGATTTTTATTAGCCATATTACAATAAACATTGTGTTTAAGATTTCCAACCTCTGTGATGACCACCTTTTGCTCATATCTGAATATTCACAAATGGAAATATGGCCACAACATGTAGTTTTGGGAAACACTGATATGAAAACACTGAGATGATTGTACATTTGTCAGACAAATCATAAAGGGATTTTGAAATATTTGGTACTGGGAAAATTGTACTGTACCTACAAAAATATGCTTTCCTTGGTTGCTGCTTGATACATATCATTAACATGTCTGCCATGTGGACTTTTTCCTCCTTCGCTAAACCAGGCATGGGCATGGCCAGTGCATCACCCATCTGGCCCGTGCGCTGCATGTTTGACAGCCCTGACTTAGAGAATGCTGTAAATCACTATGAAGTGGTATAGAAGCCTAATTGCTATTGCTATTATTTCAGTATGTATATGGAGTAACCAAACTCTTTGTCAATTAACTCCTCTTTCCCCTCCAGAAATATCCCCAACCTCCTGGGCAGAAGAAGAAACCAATTATGAAATATGGGATGGGTGGCTTCACTATCTTCTTACTTGTCTTCATTGTATGGTTTCCACTTCTTCTTATGTCATTGAAATCTGTGGCAGGTGTCACCAACCAGCCTCTGGATGTTTCTGTCAAAATTACCATCAGTGGTTATGAGGTAACAGAGAGGACACTCGACAAGAGAATATTTAAGCCTTTTACAAGTAGCTCCATTTCCATTGCTCAATTTAAATCAATTAAAAGGAGAAGGGAGCTACGCGTCTGTGGTTAAGCAGATTCTTGCCTGCAAAAGATTTTTATTTATTACATTAATAAGACCTCATTCAGTCTTTGTTATCTCTATTAGAAAGAATTACACAGTTAGTAATGTGGTAGGTTTTTCTTCCTGATCAGAATAGATCATCTTTTCCCAACTTGCTGCCCTCCAAATTTGTGAACCCATCCTGGAAACTGCAATTCAGCACATCTGAAAAGTATAGGTTAAGAATGGGTGGATGAGGTGGTCAGCTGGATGGGTGGTAAGCTGAAGACTTTAGATGTCTGATAGAAGCCATGATGACATCACAGGTGTCATGATATCATTGCATAAATAACACAAGTTGTGTAATTTGGAAAACGATGCTGTGGGACACCCCCTCCTCCCCCCTAATGCATTGTTTAGAGATGAATCCAAACAGTTGCATTGCTGTATTATCACAGGGCTAATATAAGCCAACCTACAAGAGTTAATACAGTGAGTTACATTTCTAGCGCAGCAAGTTTGTAATATAGTCTTTGCTTTTTTCTTTTTTTTCTAGTCCTTGTTCACTATGAGTGCTCAGCAACAAAATCTGGTTCCTTTCACTCATGCAGTATATAATCAATTCACTGCTCAATATGCTCTCTATCCTGTAAGTATATATGCACCTTTGTATATACACAATACATGTACTTCTGTATACATACACAAGGACGCTCTCACAATGTGAACCACAGGGATCATGTTTCTCCAATGAAATGGTATAATCACAGTAAGATCTCAACACTGGGATTCAAAG
Source organism: Thamnophis sirtalis (assembly GCF_051295495.1). Taxonomy (NCBI): domain Eukaryota; kingdom Metazoa; phylum Chordata; class Lepidosauria; order Squamata; family Natricidae; genus Thamnophis; species Thamnophis sirtalis. Next base: position 83,756,011 of record NW_028261387.1, on the reverse strand, counting down.
ATTATGGTATATACCAGTTGTGGTGGTACTGGTGGTTATTGGCACCAGTCGAAAAAATATTGGATGGTACTTTGAAAATCTACACATTGATAAAATTTCCATCTGACAATTACAAAAGATAATTACTGCTTGGATCTGCATATATATTACACCAATACTCTATGACATCTTAGGTTCTTGGGAATTCGATGCTTAATGAAGGCTTTACCAGCTAAAAACTGACAACTGTTATTTCACATTGTTTTATATATAGTAATCAGCTTACATCCTGTGATAATAACTTTAAAATATCATCAAACATTTGCCTATCTCAGGTCCTTGGGAAGGACTCAAGAGATGGATAAAATGCAAAGTTCAGGTTAAGCATCTGATTGACTGTGCAACCAACCATAAAAATAGCTGAGAGTGAGATGAGTGATACCTAAATTAGATAAATAGATGATAGATAGATGATAAATAGATAAATAGGAGAGGGAGGGAGGGAGAGTCTTTTAAAGCAAGTTTGGTACTCTACCATATGTTGGAATTGCAAATTTTGAGTTAGCTAGAAACTCTAAGCTTTGTGATTCCAACATCTTTGGAAGATCTTAGGTTGGAAATGACTTTATTGTGAAGTGTGATTTTTCTATTGTACTTTTAAAACTGTTTTCCAATTTATTTTATGTTCCCTAGTCTGCCTCATACTTTATAGATCGCTATAGCCCAGAGGACATTGTAATTGCTAAAATAAAAGGCAATGCCAGCCTGCTTTGGAGCATCAGTCCAGGGAATCGAAAAGCTATGATCACAGAGCTCTCCAATTCCTCTGCAGTGTATGTCAACTTTCACTGGACTCTTACCAGGTAAAAGAAAAACAAAGAAATGTGTTATATGCATATATTGAAGCCAGCTAGTCCCTAGTTATTGCATTAATTTCCTTACATTGTGGTCTGGTTCCCATATTCTATTAGGTCCTTTTAAAACCATAGATGGTTCCCCCATAACACTAAACAATGTCAAGCAGATTCAGAAGCATCTCTGCACTTTTCTAAAAAGGATGAAACTTTGCTATTGCAACTTAAGATCTGCCTCTTTGTGAACATTGTGTGTGCAATGTGGTGACCTATGTAGAAGAGATGGGCCTTGCATTATATTCATTTAATGCTGCTTCCATCATTTGTCTGCTCTTGACCTTAGCTTCAAACATCTTGAGGTGGTTTCCCAAATTTCACTGAGGCCAAAGCAATCATATTTTGATGGACCATTAGGTGTAAATCAGACTTGTCACCCTCCTCTAAGGCAAATATTCCTTTCCAAAAAGAGGCACCCTTCTTAAATCCCTATTTGTTGGGCTTTCACAAATATGTACAGTCCAGAAAACATTACAAAGATGCATTGTACCTTCCCCAAGTGGCTTCTGTGATGTCAATTTAAGATTTTTGCTCCTTTCCTTATAAAATCAGGAATGCTTCTCTTGTGACGAATACTGAAGCATCTGGTGTACGTACTGTGCGATATGGAGAGAAGGAAATAAGGGACCAAATCGTTCACATGCTCTCTGGGACTCGGACTGAACCAATGTAGGTAGCATTTTTTCTTTTAGTCTCTATTTACAAGTCTACTTTGGTCAATAACCAGTAATGTCTGCAACAAGTAGAGGTGGTGATGCAATTGCATGATTAAATAATGCAATGTCATTGTTTGACTTTTGGGGAAAGACTATTTTGGTATTTCCATTGCTAAGGCTAGGGAGAAATGGTTTCAAATTCAAGTTTGCAATTGTTTTTCTGACTCTAGGCACAATATTTATTGATCTGGATGGAGGAGATATGATATTTTTGTTCCATTTTAGGCAGTAAAATATGTAGGCTGGATGAATGCATTAAAAAAATTAACATTGGTTTGGAAGCTTGTAAAAATAACAATTCTTTTTCTCCCCTCTCAAGTGTACTTCCTGGTGTTCTACCAAAATATCTTAGAGCAACTAATGGGGCAGATGCTAAAACAGCAAACAGCTTGAAAGTTGGTAAGTTTGATGGTTGGCAGGTTAAAATGTGCTGTCTACTTTGAAGCATTGCCTATAATCCTATTTCTAAAGCGCTGTTATGCAACAGACAAATTTTATGACTATTGCTTGGCTGAGTTTTCTGCTGGGAGGAGATACAAAGCCTTTTTTGTATTTAAAATCAAATACATATACACACCCATGATGGCTAGCTAGTTCCTATGTCTTGAAAAAAATATTCTCTTTTAAAGTGGATTTTTAACCTTGTTTTGCTGCTATTTCACATCACGAGCTATAATAGTTTGCTTGGATTGGATAGAGATTATTACAATGCATGAAAATCATAGTCTATGTTTAACATCTCACGTGAACTAGATCACTCTGGTTTAATTAACAAACCATGGTTAAAACAAATTATAATTTAATAGGATGGATGAGCCCAGTTGCAGTGGACTACATTTTTTCCTGTGTTTTGAAGCATTTGGAAATAATTGCACACAAATAGGGGAATGCCAGAATGCTGTACAGTTTTGACTGTAGAATCAAAAGATAGAAGATGTGAGCGTGCAAACCACTTTTGACTGTTCATACGTAATAGTAAATCTTCATTTTCAGTCAAATAAGTTATTATGCCCTAAAAACCCTAATAAATGGTTTCACATATTCATATGAAAACAAAACAAAGTAGACTCGATTATAGCTTAGCATTACACACAGCCTAAATCAGTGTTTTTCAAACTTGGCAACTAAGATATTTTGATTTTAACTCCCAGAATTCCCCAGTCAGAACCCAGGTCTTTGCTCCCTGTATTACAAGACGTAAATAGAATTAATATCAGCACAGGCATGTGTTTTGTTATGAGGAAGAAAGTGCGGGAAGCAGAGACTAACTTGTTTTCAACAGTTCATTCCCAGAAGTTAGAAGACATTGATGCGATGGCCTTCTTCAGAAATATAACCATAAAGCTGCAGCGTTTGCCAGACAAGGAGTCTTCAAGTCATGTTTCTGAATGGTGGATTGTTAAAGAGCAGAAGCCTCTCTGTTTGGATAACAGATGCAGCAAGAATATGGAGATTATAATTTGTAACGATAAAGTTAGTCCTTCTGGTCTGGGATTCGTCACTGCATATGGGTAAGGATAGTATAGCAACTATTTCCTGCTCTGGCTCCCTAGTCAGCCATTGACAGAATTGGAGTTAAATGAACCTGAAGGCCACTAAGTTGTGGAAGTTGTCCTAGAAATTTAGAGTTTCCTTGGTAGTTGTTATAGCCCACATTTTACAATGTTTTTGAGGTAGTTCTATTGATGGTTGATGCAAACATGCAAAAGGATTTAGCAACTTTCTCAGAAACTAGTGAGAACATCAAAAACAAATCTTATTATGCCACCAATCTTATCTCCATGTTTCATTCATTCACAAGCTGCAGCATGCAAACCTTAGAACTGACCTAAATTTTCCACTATGTACAATTTCAAGAAAGGAAGCAGGAGTGGTCAGGCTTTTTAATTAGTATTGTTATTTTTATACTGTATTTTACACCAAACTGCTAGCTATCCTGTGATTAAAAAACAAGAGTTAACCTTAAATAATAAAAAATATTTAAAAGCCTTAAAATAGCTTTGCTCCAGAATAAATTTTTCTGGGAAAATCCTGTTTAGCAATTTACTGAACATAGATTTTACTTATATTCACTAATAGGAAGCACTACACGAGTGGTTTCATCCTATACTGGAACTCATCAGACATAACCAGCCAGATTTTATTCTGTGAGGTTTTAATACTCTACCAGGAATTGAACTCATGGACTATTCCACTTTAATACTTTATACAGCAACCATCCAACATTGCAGGAAGAGATGCAGTCTGTCAGAATGGTATATAAAATCCATGATCCCTTGAGCTTCTGAGCAGATATGGCTGTTACATTATGTCATGTGAGACTTCTGATTAGTTCCAATACAGCACGAAATAGGTGACATTGCCTCCTGCCATCCTAAAGTATCTACATTTTGTAAAAATAAGAAAATTTCTCCAAAGGGAAGTTAAAATCATGTAAACATGAGAACATGACCTAATGTAATATCCGTGTGTTTTCGCTTTGAGAGTTTAAGGAAGATGGACTGCATATATTATTTTGATATGGTTGTTGTTAACTGGCAGATTCAACTCTTGGATACTTTACCAGGGTTAAGGTTTTCACTTACCAAGGAAGCTCAGTAATTCAAAGACAGGGTGCACATATAAATATACAAATTCAGGAACATATGAGAAATAGTTTGGAAGATAAATTCAGAGTGCCAGAAACAGGAAAATGCATTTCAAACCTTACACTACTCACTCTGAAAATAACCTTGGCTCTTCTTTTCCCCAAACACCAGCATTGCCGGTCTCTATATGTCATTTGTTTTGGTTATTGGGAAATTCATCCGAGAGTATTTCAATGGCCTCTCACGTTCCATCATGTTCGAAGAGCTGCCCAATGTGGACCGCATCCTGAAACTGTGCACAGAAATCTTCTTGGCCAGAGAGGCTGGAGAATTGGAGCTAGAAGAGCAGCTTTTTGCTAAACTCATCTTTCTGTACAGATCACCTGAAACGATGATCAAATGGACCAGAGAACGCAAGGAAAAATAAAAAAGCAACATGGATGGGAGATTACCCCTAAGGAACTCTACAAAAAACGGGGCCTGTACTTGGGAGTTGGGCATCACTCCACAGGACATCAAGGCAATGTTGTTTTGGTGTATTGGATATTTATTGTACATGTATTGCATTAGGGAGGTGTGCAACTATATGTGAGATTTAATATCCAGGGTGTGATATGCAGTTTTATATTGCACAGAGATTGGAATTTATAATGTTGAATGGTGATTTAGGCCAGGGAAAATCCTCAGTGAGTGGAAAATGCTCCTATGATTCCCCCCCCCCTCCTTTGATTGTATGCAGTCAGTTGAACAGGGCAGTAAAATTAGCAATGAATTAGGAATTACGTCTTTAATTTGTCAAATAATTGTGGCATGAACAAAATGAAATGTTACATAGGCATACAAATAAAATACAGTTTTGTATCCTGGGACTTTCTGTGTTCTCTCTTGCCCACTAAGATTCCCAGATCGTCACGTCCATGTTTAGTGGTAGATATTCCCATATGGTGGTAGAACACAGAATAATGACTTTGCCCTAGGAAAACAAGAGTCTGCCTGAAGGTTAAAAAGTTTTCTAAATAGTGACAGCACTTTAATAATGGAACCAATTATCTATAAAGATAATAACTCCCTTATGCTGGATATATTCAAGCAGAAACTGAATATCTGTCATAGGCGCTATGATTCTTGCAGTGAATACCTAATTGGATACTCATTAACACTAAGGTTTTAATGTTAGTAATGGGTTAAAAGATAGCATGGTCCTACTTTAGGCCTTTGACACAAAAGGTAAAGTAAAAATGCATTAGATCCAGCCAACCCAGCCCTTTGTTTCCAGAAAGGACTGGCTCTTCTTGGAACCACCATGGTCCCAATTGCTCTCATGACCTATGAGTTATTAACTGCTCCAGTTGCATTTAGCTGCCTTCCATCAATATAGCAATCTGTGTATCTTCCATAAATTTCTCTAACATCTTTGGAACACCTTCAGGGATTAGCAGAAAAAATGCATTGTAAATCTGATTTAAAAACCCAAACAATGTTGAAATAGGAAAAGCTTTATTCTGGTGTGGTTACCTCCCACAAGGTCTTTAATTCTAAACATTAATGTAATTCATTAGCATAAGCATGTTAAGAACTTCATGGACATGTGCACTGGGTCACACTGATAAAATAATCATGCAAGAAAGGCAAGTGAGGGAGAATTTTGTTTAAAGCCTATCTTTAAAGAAAGAGATTAAGGCCTCCATTAATGTCATGGGATACAGCAGAGCCCAAAGTGATTCTTATCCCAAGACTGCCATTTTACAACTTCAGCAGACGTTGGGCTTCCCATTTCCCAGTGTGATGCAAGGCAAGAGAGTCATTGTTCCTTCCAAATTTTCCCTCTTTAATTCCTGCTCACCTACCTGCAGGGACCAAAAAGCAGGTTCAGTTGTCCAAGAACAGGACAGAAGGGAAATGGAGTCCAGAGGCAGAATGGCTGGAAACAGAGTGCCTTTAACCATGAAGTATGGACTTGGTCACAACTTTAAGATGTGTGAACTTTAACGCCTAGAACTCTCCAGCCAGCCAGGTTGAAGTCTACACATTTTAAAGGTGCCCAGATTGAGAAACACCAGTCCAGTCTGTATGGTGACAACTATGTGGTGTTTCCCCCTCTACTGTATACATTTTGAAAGACAAGGGGCTAAGGAAGCCCTGACAAGAGTGAGAATCCAGGAAACTAACTCAAAAAACTCTATAGGAAGTAAGAGGTCAAGCAGTTGTAATTAATAGGCTCAGATAGCTTTTGAAAGGGAAGAGATGAGAAACACTTCTAGGCCCTCCACAACAAGGGCCGGGAGCTGCAAAGCTGTTACACATTTGCAAAAAAAAACCTAGAAAATAATGCAAACCATTCTTAGAAACCAGTAGGACTGGACTTTTCATTGTCAGGGAAAACCAGAATACAAGCCACCACAACTTTTGTGTCTATTTTCTTTTACACTTTAAATGGCCATTTCTGACACATGCTATTTTAGGATTTAGGAAATTTGATCAGTGCTAAGTGAGGTAATTCTGGCATGCCAGCTCCAAAATAGGGGGAGGAGGGGAATTAAACCAAGCGCCGTCTCTTGCAATCTCTCCCCATGCCGTCTTCCAAGGGGTCACCGCTGCAGCCCAATGGTGAGACCATATTCAGCAGAGGGTCTTCAGAGGCACGGCCAAAGAGTGACAGCAACAAAGCCACACCGTAGCCAGTGGCTCTTTCTCCCTAGAGGCAAACAAAAAGGCATCTCAGATGGCTAGCCTTTGAGCCCAAACACACACACACACACACACACACACACACACACACACACACACACACACAAACATTACGAGGAAGCTCTGAAAGCTGATGCCAAATGTCCATTCACACAAGTGGCTTGTTTGGGATTGGCTCTGGCTATTGTGTGAACCAAAACCACATGTGTTTATTCAGTAAGTTCTAGTTATCCAAATGTAGCATAAAGTTTGCACACATGAATCTAGAGTTACATTTAAAAAAAAAGAAAATACAATGAAGCACATCTGTAGGCATCCCTTTCGTGACTGAACATAAGAAGGCATTTTAAAAAAAAACTTGTGATATTTAGGTTTACAATTTGAAGAACATTCAGGTTACGTAGATTTTGTCCTTTATATTTTTAAGAGGAAAAGTGTAACTCATACTATCAGATGGTTGAGAGCCAACTTGGTGTAGTGTTAAGGCACCAAACTAGGAAATGATAAGTTCTAGTCCCACGTTAGACACAAGACCAGCTGGATGACCTTTGGCCAGTCACTCTCTCAGCCATTGGAAGAAACAATAGCAAGTGCCACTTTCAAAAATTGCCCAGTAAATTGAAGGGATTTATTCAGGCAGTCAATAGGGATTGAAGCTGACTTGACGTTACTACCACAACCAAAATAATAACAACAACAATAATAAAATCTCAAAACATCTGGAGCATCGCTTGAACACCATTGGCATTGATACCATCAGCTTACAAAAGGCAGCTTTACTTGGAACAGATTACGTCATTTAACAACATGAAGCAACATTTGCTATTCCAGGTCCTAGGGAAGGACTCGATAGATGGATAAAAATGCCAAATCCAGTCTAAACATCTGGCTGACTATATAATCAACCATAAGACAGATAATAGTTTGTAGAATTTTTCTATCTAGCTCAACCTATACAAATTTGCTTGTTTTGCATCACAAACAAAAAGACAGAAGAAAAGGGTTCAAGGAAAAGATGTAAAGATCAACCACCTGTTTATTAAAAGCATTAAAATGAAGAAAGCAACTGTAACATCCACAATATTCCATTGTAGTTTTTTTTTCTTATTGTAACTTGGACTATTATTAGGAATCATCACTGAAGAACAAACTGTTGTTTAAATTCTTCCTAAAACTAATATAAAGAAACCCTACACATAGCTCCCAGGAAGAATATTTTACAATATTTTGAAAGAATATGGCATGAGTGAGTTTGCTGAACCTTTAAAAGACATTCATGTGAACCCCAGGGAAAACCTGAAGGCTTTAAAGATTGATATAGGTAGTCCTTGTCTTAAAGCATTCGTTCAGCAACCATTCGAAATTGTTAACAGCACTAAAAAGTTATTTACAACCAGACTTAGCACTTACGACCAATATGACCAAAGTCACATGATCATAATTCAGGCATCTGACAACCAGAATGTATTTATGACGGTTGTGGTGTCCCAGGATCATGGGGCCATTTGCAACCTTCCCAGCCGGATTCTCACAAGCAAAGTCAATTGGGGAAGCCAGATTTGCTTAATGACATGATTCATTTAACACTTCAGTGACTTGTTTAACAACCATGGGGAAAAAAAGGTTGTAAAATTAGGCAGAACTCACATGACTATCACCTTGCTTAGCAATGGAAATTTGGTTCCCAACTGCGGTTGTACATCAAGGATTATCTTTATCACATTCCAGAAGTATTTCTTGAAGCAATGGACTATTCCCAACACTTGATTCAAGTGAGAAGCCTACAATTACTGCCAGTTATGACTTGAATGTACGGCTTTTAGTTTCCAGATAACCGTAGGGGACAGTCATATATGCAACCTACTCAGTGGTGAAATTCAAAATTTTTAACTACCTGTTCTGTAGCCGTGGCTTGGTGGGCGTGGCAGGGGAAGGATACTGCAAAATCTCCATTCTCTCCCCACTCTGGGGCCAGCTAGAGGTGTTATTTACCAGTTCTCCGAACTATTAATTTCCACTACTGGTTCTCCAGAACCTGTCAGAACCTGCTGAATTTCACGCCTGAACCTACTCCAGAAATCTAACCCAGAACCATGAAATCACATAGCGAGATTGTATGTATTGATTAGTTTAAAAGAATAGAAAAAAGAAATGGGTAAACTGTTACAGTGGGCAAAACATTAAGAGGAAAAAAACCCGCTGTGTTTTATCATAAATTATCATTTATGTAGCAGGAAAAAGGACATAAATAACTGGGACAAAACTCCAGAGAGAAAGCCATGCAGCACACAGAGCATTAAGGAAATCCTCTTTACTCACCGCATGGACGGGAGCTGCAATGTCGATGTGGACCCAAACACCAGGCCAATCAAAACCAATGTGTGAAGCAATAAAAAGTCCAGCACAGGAGCTAGGAGAGTTATCTCGATCCTGAAGAAAAACACAACACAGGGGAATTGCCTTTAGTTCATTTCAGTCTGCTTTAGAACAGCAGTCCCCAACCTTTACGGCATGGCGGGGGGGGGGGGATCAAGCCACGTGAGTGTGGCAGGCAAGTTGAGCTGTGCATGCATGTGCACTGGCCTGCCACTTGTGTGGCCTGTTTGCAAATAGGCCATAGTCCAGTAGTGGGCTGTGGCCTGGAGGTTGGGGACCTCCTGCTTTAGAACACCAAATTTAAAACCGAGACATGGGGGTCTGCAGAGATGAATACATGATATTCATTTACTGGGTGATGTTACCAGGCAAATGCAGTGATGACTGACTGTCTTATCCGTGTATGACTTGGACTGTTTGATGGACTCTGATACCTCTATCTCCACGAAAGTAAAAGCCTATTTAAACTGCAGTGTCTCTGTAGGCTGGTTTGTGTGTTCTCCAACACAACTCTCACAACGCTTCTCTGAACGTACTTGCTCTCCCAACGGGGAGCTTACCTAACACTCACTGCTCACTGGGATTAGAGAACAGGATTGTGCAATATCAGCATTTGCAGGATGATGACATCATTTTGCCATCTCTGCAAAATGCGAGAGTTTGCTATGGTTTCTAGTGCAGGTGCACAGAAGAATCCCATTTTCAGTGTCTGTTTCCTTTCAAAATCCTTCAGGAAGTGGAGTTGGAGATCTGGAATCTTTTTTCAAGAGAAAGAGATTTTCAAATCTCTCACTTCCCTGCCTTTTTCCTGGTTGACCTTATACATAAAATAATCTGATTTTGAGGAGCTGTTAGCCCACACTAACAGATGGATTAACAGTCATCTGCAAAGCTAACCATCTGAAAAAAAAAAACCCAAAACCATGCTGTAAAAAAACCAGAGAGCAGAAAACAGCCTGGCAGCTGACATGAGGCAAGGATTATAAATTAATAAATTATAAATCATTATAAATCAAGCAAACCTACTGCCACTGAGTTCTTCATGTCGGCTACAGCTGAGGTAAATTCACTAAAATGGAGCTCTGGGCAATAGACGAGGGGATGAACAAGATCACCACAGTTTCTGCCTGCTTTGATACAGGCCTGTTCCCACTCTTCGTTATTGGTGAGGACAGCTGCGTGGTACTTCCCCGTGGCGATTCCCTAGAAGGGGTATAAGGGCAAAATGTAAAAGCAGAAGATATCTGAGTGTGTTTCAGCAAGATGCCCCCCACCCACCAGGGTTAAGAGTTCCTCCTTTTTCTGATGCTGAAAATGTGATGGAGAGACAGAATGTATCTCTGAATCTTCTGAAAACTGTAAGGACTCTTACACTGAACGGATGCTGTAGGTCAATCAGGGTGTTCCTAAACTATTGGGGATTTAGGAAACATAGGATCAGATCTTTGCTTCCTGGGAGTTGTTGGGAGTCAAGCAATAGCACCTAGACTTATATACTGCTCCACAGTGGCTTACAGCCTCTCTAAGCAGTTTACAGAGTCAACATACTGCCCCCAACAATTTGGGTGCTCATTTCACCGACCTTGGAAGGCTGAGTCAACCTTGAGGTGGTGAGAATCAAACTCCTGACACTGAGCATTGAGTTCATGAAGTACTGCTTTCTAACCACTGGCTTTTATATCCTATGTTAAAGAGCTAAAATAAATAAGCAGCATATAAATACATAGATACATAAATATATATATATTTAATGAACTACTCTTAATGTTGAGAGATGCTCTCCTGTTTCTTCACTAACTGTACAGGTAATCCTCAACTTAAAAGGTAAAGGTTCCCCTTGCACATATGTGCTAGTCATTCCGGACTCTAGGGGGCGGTGCTCATCTCCGTTTCAAAGCCGAAGAGCCAGTGCTGTCCGAAGACGTCTCCGTGGTCATGTGGCTGGCATGACTAAACACCGAAGGCACACGGAACGCTGTTACCTTCCCACCAAGGTGGTCCCTATTTTTCTACTTGCATTTTTACATGCTTTTGAACTGCTAGTTTGGCAGAAGCTGGGACAAGTAATGGGAGCTCACTCCGTTACATGCCACTAGGGATTCGAATTGCCGAACTGCTGACCTTTCTGATCGACAAGCTCAGTGTCTTAGCCACTGAGCCACCACATCCCTCTGATCCTCAACTTACAACTATTCATTTAGCGATTATTCAAAGCTAGAATGGAGCTCAAGAAATGATTTATGACCAGTCCTTGCACTTATAACGGCTGCAGTGCCTGTGATCAGATGATTGTCATTTGCAACTGTCCCAGCTGGCTTCCAACAAGTAAAGTCAATGGGGAAGCCAGCAGTGAAGATTGCAAATTGCGATCACACAATGTCTCATGTAACAACTGCAGGGATTTACTTAATGAATGAGACAAAAATTACATCTAACTGGGAGCGTAGTCACATGGTGCCTCACTTAATGACCACACTGCTTCATGATGAATTTTCCAGTCCCAATTGTGGTTGTAAATTGAGGACTACTAGTAAGCTCACAATGTTATTCTGAATGATAGAATATGAATTATTACTTACAGTGCAAAATATATTACTAACAATTTCCCCCAGCTTCCTTCTACCATTATTCTCTTGACATTAACCCTTGGTAACCTGATCAATGACAACTCTTTTTTTGCATTTGTGGAAGAACCTTAGCTTCAAGCTCTGGTGAGTCTCTCAGGATGTTGGTTCTATCCTTCTTCCTCTTAGAAGAGCTTCGCGCCATCTCCCTTGGGTGGGTGTCAAAAGGATTCCCCACCCCACCCTAAAGCAGAACGGAGGCGAGCAAGGCTATTTATGTGTTCACCACCTGTACCTGAGCACCTGTGAGAGTGGCCATGTCAAGAATGATGTCAGCCCCAAGGTCTTTGCAAGCGTAGCAGACGCCGTCGGCAAGTACCAGACGCCCCTCAGCATCGGTATTGTTGATTTCCACAGTTCTTGGAAAGAGGCAAAAGGGGGATAACGGTTCATTGATACACAACCATCACCCAATGTAGTGTTAACTTTCCTACACTAATTTCATAGGCCTCCTTTCTTGTAGTAAGCAGTGTTTCTAATAGAGTAGCGACAGAATATTTATTTATGAGATTTAGAGGTCATTTGACCCGAGTATTATTCTGGGCAGCTTTACATTAAAAATAGAAAACAGATTAAAAAGAAGAAAATCCCATGCACCTGGGGCAAAGGCATTCCCTCAGACAAATACATCATCTATAGGGGTTTGCAAACATCCTACCCTAAGCTTGGGAGAACAGTGAAGTTGTTAAAGATTTTCAGAACATTATTAGGGTGGCAAGAAAGTGGTGCAGTGGCTTAAAGGTGGAGTTCTTGCCTCATAACCAGGAGGCTGTGAGTTCAATCCGGTTCCACCACAAAATCGCGGAGGAGAAAATCGCGCTCGACGAAAGCGCGCATTTGACGTCATCACAGCGCGATGAAAACATCGCGCTGTGATCGAAAAATGTAAAAATAAAGCTAAAACCTTCCCCTAACCCCCCCAAACCTAACCCTAAACCTAACCCTTAACCTAACCCTAAATCTAACCCTAAACCTAACCGTTAACGTAACGAAAAACCTAACGCTAACCCTTAACCTAACGCTAAACCTAACGCTAATGCTCTAAACCTGACCCTAACCCTTAACCTAACCCTAACCCTAACCCTTACCTTTATGTGAATCGGCTTGCTTTAATTTTAATTTTATTTCAATTTTTAATTTTTTCCGTCGCGCTGTGATGACGTCACATGCGCGCTTTTCTCGATCGCGATTTTGTCCTCCGCGCTTTTGACGGGTCACGTTCAATCCTAGGTAGAGAAATATATTTCTCTCTTTGGGTACAATGAGAATATCTCTCATTGAGGACCTCCATTGAGAGGCATTGATGGTGTTGTTTGATTAAAGGGAGGACGTGGGCTCCTTCAATTATTTGTCGAAGTAGAAGCCAATTAGTAAAGAAAAATTTAAAGATTAATGTGAAAAAAAAAATATTCCCAATCCTCCCTCCCTCCCTCCTTCCTTTATCCTGTTTTTCAACCCTGGTGAATTCGGAAGGAACCTAACAAAATTAAATCATCACAAAATGAAAAATCGCAAGCAGATGGAAAATTTATTTAATGAAGCAGCAGAGACGGTGAGCGGATTAAACTTACTTTCCCGAGTAAAGAACGTGAATGTCATCAGGCCTTGTTGCATTTGGTCCAACAGAATTCTCAGCCAAGCAAAACACAGCATGAAGATTGTCTTTAAAGCCCTGTTATAGGAAGAAAAAAGAGACCTCAAATGATGGATGAGTGAGTTCAACCAGCACCTCTCTAGGAGACACAGCTCCCTCTCTTAGGTTTCTATGGTCTTCATTTTTGCTCTTTTTAAAATTTGTTGCTTATCCACTTCACAACAACTTTTGGGAACGGAAGGCATACAAATAAAGAAATGTAAAATATCCATGTACCACAACTAAACTATAGATATAAGCCTGTGCATTTAACAGTATCTTGAGCCCAAGTCATGCAGAAATGCTAGATAACACCTTATACAAACAGTCACACACATGCATGCACACATACACTGCCCTCCAACTTACACATTCAAATCCTTCACCAACTACACAATCTGTTTCTATTGCTCCCCTCTGGGAGGAGGTTTCGAAGTATTTCTAACAGGACTACCAGATTCTGTAACAGCTTTGTTCACTATATACTCGTGATGGCGAACCTATGGCACGCATGCCCGAAGTGGCACAGGAAGCCATGTTGCCTGGCATATGTGGCCTTGCCTGCTTGTCTTCCGGGTTTCTGGCACGCATGTGCGTGCAACAATCAGCTATCCTTTGCATGTGCGGCAGTGCCAAAAACTGATATGTGCATGCACGCCGGCCAGCTGATTGCTGAGTGTGCATACAGACCAGAACCCAGAAGTTTAGCTTTTCTGGAGCGCGATCCTTTTGTGAGCGCGGCGGTGCCAAAAACCAGCCTGTGCATTTCACCGGCCAGCTGATCGTTGTGCATGCATGCACGCTAGAACCTGAAAGTTCATTTTTTTCGGAGTGTGGCCCCGATGAATGCGCCCGCACATGTGCGCGTGACGATTCCGCGTGACTTTATTGGCACTCGGTGGCAAAAAGGTTGGCTATCACGACTATATACCATCTGCCTGCTAAACTCACAAGATTTGTTTTTTCTCGCCATGTATACGTATACATCCGAACTGGACTGTGTGGTTTCTGTGGGTCATGCGTGTGAGTATGTGGGTATATGAACAATTTTTTGTCATGTTAATGTAGCATACATTGTAGGTGGTTACCCTTTGAGAGCTGTATGCAATTAAATCTCATTTTAATGTATGCTGGTTGGTGTACAGTTAAAGTGACAATAACGTTATTCTATTCTATTCTATTCTTACAACATTCATGTTAAGATTAAAAATTATAGGCAAAAATAACCTACTACCAAAACAATAGTAGAAATTAATAGAAGCAAAACTTAAATATAGCAGAGTTTAGATAAGAAAAGTTAAAACTGAATTGTTATCAAAAAAAGTCACTGTTTAAAAAAAGCTGAATCTACGAATTTGGTTATTTTGAAACACATTCCTTTATCTTCCCCCTTTTTAAAAAAACCTGAAAGGATCTCTCTTATGTTTTCACTTGGGTTGATTTGGAGCAATCTAAATAATTAGCCTTCACTTGAGGAGGTTCACTTGGGGCTGATAACAAAGCTTTTGATACAACTTCTTTTTTCTAAGAGAGATGCTGTTTAAAGCAATTGCACAGGGAAATGCTAATTTGACATTTAAGTTGTCTTCTGACCAATTTTCTTGGGCGGCCTACTGTTCATTAAATTACTGCAGAGAATGTGTTTACAGATCTGGATCCCCAGATAGTTGGGGTAAGGGACAAAGAGCATCAGAGTTGCCAGCAAGCTTAACAGCTATAGGATTTAGAGTGGGAGTGAAATTTCTTCCGTATTTCTTTTTGGAAGAAAAAGTCTTCAATAAGACTTTGAGTATTCCAACGTTTGTGTTTTCGCTGTCTATTCGATCTATCTTCCATATCTAGGTAATAAGTAAAAAACACGTAACATTCCATTTTATGCAATGACCAGCAACAAATAGGAAAACTGGAAAATTCTGAATCGTTTGATGCAAAAATATTGATTCTAGTCCTATCTGGGGAATAAGGAAAAAGAAATGAAAGTGACTGGCAATAAAATGCTTTGCAGCTTTAAAATGGTCAAACCTGACCAAGTGTAAAATATTTGGGCCTACATCTTTGTGACTTGTTTGGTTTTAGATGCATGGGATTTAATTTCTGAGGTCAACATTTGTACAGAAATCCCAGCTAGCAAAGAGAATAACCCCACTTTCATACATTCCTAAGCTGCGGCAGAATGAAGGAGATAGAAGATGGTGCTCTGAGGGAGGGGTGTCAAACTCAAAGCCGGAGAGCAACATCTGGCCCACAGGGTGCTTAGATCTGGCCTACAGGGCCGCCCTGGAAAGAGCAAAGGACTGGCCCGCGTTGCCTCTGCCAGCAAAAACGGGATCCCGAGCTCCGTTTTTGGCTGGGGGGGGGGCCTCCTGTAACCCTCTGCCAGCGAAAACAGAGCTTGGAAGGCCCGCACTCTCTTTCACTGGCAGAGGATTGCAGGAGGCTGTCGTAGCCAAAAATGGAGCTTGGGACCCCATTATCACCGGCAGAGCGCTCGGGCCACCACAGGCACCCCTGACAGGAGTATTTGTATTGTATTTGTATTTATTAATGCTTATAGGCCGCCCTTTTCCCTGAGGGGACTCAGGGCGGCTTACATAAAATGAGGGGGGGGGGTATACAGACAATAGACACAAACAATACATAGAAGTAAAATAGTAAGCAACATTCATTCATCATTCGGGTGGGGACAGTTATCTTTGTCCCCAGGCCTGACGGGCTAGCCAGGTCTTAAGGGCTGTCCAGAAGGTCTGGACGGTGGTGAGGGTACGAATCTCCACGGGGAGATCGTTCCAAAGGGTCGGAGCTACTACTGAAAAGGCTCTGAAAAGGAGTGACGTTGAGCTGACCACGTCCCCCAGCCATGCCCCTCCCCCAAGGTCAAACGCAAAACCCTGATGCGGCCCTCAATGAAATCGAGTTTGACACCCCTGCTCTATGGAAGAGAAGGGGCTTAGTAGAGAGGCATGTGCCTTGTTGAAATCCCAAATTCAATCCCTTGGATTTCCATGTAGGGTTGGAGAAAAAAAATCTTGTCTAAATCTGATAGAACGGCTCCTGACAACTGACAGGCGAAATTAAGCTGGATGGACTCAGCTTGGTCCTAAAGGTGGATGGACTTTAGCTTGGTCCTAAAGATAAAATGAGATCAAGAGAAGGGAGCAGCTGGTGGCTTCCTTCCAACTTCGTATGTTGTTCCCAGGAGTTCCCGGCAGGGCCAGAAGTCAACAGAGTGATTTGTTGAATTTGACTTCAACCGAAGAACACACACACCTAGCCAAAGCTGAGAGCACAGTGACAATGAAAACAGCCGTTGCAAATCTTGAACATGCCTCTGTTTGAATTCTAGGGGAAATGGAGCGGGTAGCAAAGATTCTTCTTAATAGAAAGACCAAAATAATGAGCAAATCATAATTTGATGTATCTACCAGATTAGACTTCCTTATTCAGCACTTCAAATATGCTTTTTAGTTCATACTTCTATACTGCATCACACAAGACTGGTCACAGCTCAATCGGAAGTGTCAGGCTGAGGATAAGGAAGTTTTCATTTTTTAGAGGGGGGGGGGGAATTAAGGCTTCTCTGTTGCAAAGTTGAAGTTTTGAAATGTCGAACTTTGGAAGATCTCCTTTTTCTTCTTTTATAGACTTACTGATTGCCAAGTATGCACATACGTTACTGAATGGATGCTATCTTTTTGATGACGTTATTTTAATTGCTGTGTTATTGTCATCTGCCTGAATTTGTGCATATACTGTACATGTATATGTATTGTACTGATGTACATCCCACTTGATTTTTTAGCCTGACTTTCTTTGTAAACCGTTCCAGATGCCTCGTATGGGGGGAAAAAAAACCCATGCACATAGTATTTACAATTCTAATAAAATCAAATAAAATGTGTACAGAACTTTTCAAATTATATAGATTGCTCCAAAGACGTCTCAACTTTATCACAAGCATTTCAAAGTTAATGTGAAAGATATCCTATATTGGAACACTACTTGCAAAGTTTATTTAGGACTGTGAATATATTTATAGACTTGAATTTGATTTGAAAAATTGTGTGCACGCATTCATATACACAGGACTTGATTACCCATGTTACCTCTAGCAAAATAAGTTCCTTTATAATTTGAGGAAAGGGGATTATAGGCAGTCATCAATTTACAGCCAAAATGGAGCCTGACCTTTAACTTTTTTTGTGGTGGTCGTTAAGCAAACATGCCTAGTTTAATGAAAAGAAGGACTAGGGAAGACATGATAGCAGTGTTCCAATATCTCAGGGGTTGCCACAAAGAAGAGAGAGTCAAACTATTCTCCAAAGCACCTGAAGGTAGAACAAGAAGCAATGGGTGGAAACTAATCAAGGAGAGAAACACCTTAGAACTGAGGAGAAATTTCCTGATAGTTAGAACAATTAATCAGTGGAACAACTTGCCTCCAGAAGTTGTGAATGCTCCAACACTGGACGTTTTTAAGAAGATGTTGGATAGCCATTTGTCTGAGGTGGTGTAGGGTTTCCTGCCTAGGCAGGGGGTTGGATTAGAAGACCTCCAAGGTCCCTTCCAACTCTGAAATGGTATAGGGCAGCGATGGTGAACGTTTTTTGGCTTGCGTGCCATAAGTGGGGGGAGCACAGGGGGGGTCGTGCTCGGACGTGCTGCACCCATAATGCAATGCGGAACCCCCAAGTGCGCATGCATGCACTACAGGCGTGACCCCCCCATTTTTTGCATCCTTTTTTCGCCCTCCCCAGGCTCCAGAGGCTTTATAAGAGCCTAGGGAGGGCGAAAAAAGCCTCCCCCCCCGGAGGCCCTTCAGGAGGCTTCTCTAAAGCCTCCAGAGGGCAAAAATAGACCCTCCGAGCAAACCGGAAGTCCATTCCCAAATGGCTGACAAATGGCTCTGCGTGCCACTTGTGGCACGTGTGCCATAGGTTCACCATCCCAGACATAGGGTTTCATGACTAAGCAGGGGGTTGGACTAGAAGACCTCCAAGGTCCCTTCCAACTCTGTTATTCTACTCTATTCTATTTAATCATAGTTATTAAGCAAAACTCATTGTTTGCTATGGGGTGGTTTTGCTGAAAAATAGAAATAAATATTGCTTTTTGGCAAAAATGTTGTAAACCACGGTCATGTGATCATAGGAAGTTGCAAATAGCTGTAAATGCAGGCCAGTTGCTGAGTGCCCAAAATGTGGTCTTGTGACCATGTGGTGGAGGGAGGGCACATTACAACTTCAGAATCAGATCATAAGTACTTTTTTTTGAGTGGTGTGTGTGTTCCATTGTCACTAAGAACTACCTGTAGGAGCGGAACCATGAAATCCCAAAGTCTGGTAAGATTCACAGAAAGTACATTTATAACCTAAAAAAAGCCCCTCTCTGAGGCGGATAGGCGATTAAGAAACCCAAAGTATAACTAAATAAATCTCACTATAGCTTAACCATAGATAGTTAATACCAAACTGTCTTCAGTGATCTGCAGGATTTCACTTACTTGTTTCACAGTGGCCTTGAAGGCACCCAAAATAGCAGCAGCCCCACCACAATCTCGTTTCATTCCAGGCATTGTTGTCTAGCGAAATAAAAGCAGAAACGCAAGCGTTTATCTCAAAGCCACGGAGGGCAAAGTATCCAGCTGCAGGTTCTTCTTCTCAAAAGCAAACTGCAACAAGTTCAGTGAAACTTCCTCCAACTCAAGGTAGCAGGTGTGATCTAAAGACAACATTTCCATCTCTTCATCCCATACTTATCTTTGCCTCTCCTTCCTTGTCAAAATTTAGTCTGAAATGGGAAGGGCAGGGGTGAAATGCTACCAGTTCAGACCGGTTTGCCTGAACCAGTAGCAAAAATGCCACCGGTTCGCCCAGACCAGTAGTAAAAATGCTACCAGTTCCCCTGAACTGGTAGTAAAAATGCCACCGGTTCGCCCGAACCAGTAGTAAAAATGCTACCGGTTTGCCTGAACCGGTAGTAAAAATGCTACTGGTTTGCCTGAACTGGTAGTAAAAATTCAACCGGTTCGCCTGAACTGGTAGTAAAAATGCCACCAGTTCGCCCGAACCAGTAGTAAAAATGATACCAGTTTGTCCGAACAGGTAGTAAAAAATGCTACCGGTTTGCATGAACAGGTAGTAAAAATGCTACCAGTTTTCCTGAATTGGTAGTAAAAATCCGCCCGAACCAGTAGTAAAAATGCTACCGGTCCACCTGAACTGGTAGTAAAAATGCTACCGGTCCACCTGAACTGGTAGTAAAAATGCAACCGGTTCGCCCAAACTGGTAGTAAAAACACCACTGGTTCGCCCAAATCAGTAAAAATGCTACCGGTTTGCCTGAACCAGTAGTAAAAAAATGCTACCAGTTTGGGCGAATCGGTATTTCCGATGATCAGCTGTGATGCGCAATTTATATTAGCTAGAATCGTTGGATTTCCTGCTTTCTAGCTAATTAAAATTGCGTGTCACAGCTGATTGTCGGAAATCTCAGGTCCTGCGCATGCACGGAGGTGGTGCATGCACTCACATTTGCAAACCGCTAGCGAAGGTAAGTTGATTTCTCCCCCATAAGGGTATGTAGAAATGCTAATTTGTGATGCTGCTGCATATTTGACCAACTAATTAATGCCAGTTAGTCATCAGTTATGCCTTCAGTTCAGATGTCAAGGCATATATGTGAGTAAGGGTAAGGAGAACATTTCTTGGAGTCCATTTAACTCATGGATATTAGAATAACCTGCCAGGTCCTCCCAGGAACAGACTCTGAACCTACCTTTCCTTTGATGCTGAGTCCTCCAGTGTCATAGACAATGCCCTTTCCAACCCAGGCAATAGTCTGTGTGGCTCCTTCTGGGGTATGACTGAGCACAGCTAGCGCGGGTGGGTGAATGGCTGCTTTCCCAACCCCATAGATGCCTGGAGAAGAAGGAAGACACTAAGAAATTATTCTCTCTCTCTCTTTCCTTCATCAGTCACGTGGTTCATTTTGCAACCATTTTACTGAAAGCAATTTCAGTCTCACTACACAAGGACTATCTGTACTTTAAGCACGATATTGTCATCCTATGTAAGGGATGGGTAGAGGAACCTCTAAAACACATGGCAGGAGCTCAAACAGTTACACAAAGTCTGTAACATCTTTTGAGGTCCTCCCATGCTCCTCACTTTCCTACTTCTAAAGTTTAAATTTCTGAACAGCATCCGACAAAGTTTAAGGATTATGTCTAGAACAATGACCAATGAAGTCTTATTATTATTATTTTTTGCAAGATCCAAATCATTAAGAGGATTTTGAAGAAGTGGGATAAACAGCATTGATGCTTTTGAAATTTTGTGCTGAAGACTTTTGAGAATCCCACGGTAGTTAAGAAAACAAACAAATGGATCACTGAACAAATCAATCCACTGGAGTTCCTGGACCGAGTTGTAAGCAGGTGTTTAAGGGGTCCATTGTAACTTTGAATGGTCACTAAGCAAGGACTCGACTGGCCTGACGTTACATATTCAATCAATGACTTTGATCAACAGAATGAGGAAGGGGTTGAAATCATAGATGCCACTCTTCCCTAATCTGGTGTTCTCCAACTAGGCTAGGACTACAGTTTTCATCCAGCACAGCAAACTCTTTAAGAAATCTAGTGCCATCTGGGAAAGGCTGAGTTAAACAGTTGTCTAGGGTATAGGAGGGGAGAAAGAAATAAAAAATAAATGTCACTGCTTTGACTGACCTCCAAATCCTTTCTCCTTTAGTTCTTCATTTTGAAAAATAGTTGGCACAATCCCCAAATCCTTTCCCACTTTTCTGATTTCCTTCCAAAAAAAAAAATAAAGTGAAAGAAGGCATCACTTGATCATCATTAACCCTAACCAATCACTTTCAACAATGCTGAAAACAAAAAACCACACTTAAAATCCAACATTTAAGCTATGTCATTGCAACTCCCTGGCCTTACCTATCCACTTCCCCAGGGTCCTTATTACAGAGCTTCTTTGGAAGAAAGGCAGTGTTTTCTCACCTGAGAGAAGCTTTTTCCTTCTATCACATTTACCGTCTGCTCCCTATATTTCTCTCTTAGATGTCATTTTGTTGCAAAGCCACAGGAATGGCTTTACAGAAAAATCTGGTCAACTAAAGCTCAACACCAAATTGGCGCCAGATAAGGGTCAACCAAATTCAGGCGAGAATGGACCATTTGTGGGAATGTAACAATTCTAAGCTAATGACACATTTAACTCCACCCCTAAACTCTGCCTGCTCTTCTCCTACAATCAGGCCAAGGAAGAGACTAATGTAATCCTTCAGCTTCATAAAACTCTGTTTGTAACTCTGCATTATTTCAGGATAAAACGATAAGTAAAAACCATCCCCCTTTTGAGCAACCCTTGGAAAAACAAAGAGTTTTGCTAGAAACAAAAATGAATCCTAGATAGGATTTCTCAAATTCACTGGAAAAATAGCAACGTTTGGAAGGCATCACCAACCTCCAGGAACTTGTCAGTGTTCATTTCATTGCAAGGGGTGTCAACGATTCGAGCTGCCAGTCTAACCCCTTCTGTAGCACTTTCTAGACACTGAAAAAGGATAAAATAAATAACAAAGGGTGCCTGTGTTGGCAGAGTTTTGTTTCATCCAAAGAGTGCATTCTTACTGCCCATAAACTTTTAAAATGTATTACGTTTACTCAAGAATCATGAATGACCAGGCATTAAGGATTTTGGGCTAGCCAATTTTAACACAGCAAAGATGGTGGATGTAAGACTTAATAATGAAGGATTAGATCCATAAGAGGGGCTGGAGGCGTGGAGCCTCTCAACCTAAACTAAAGCAAGACTTTAGTTTTGTTCGGAGCAGCACAATCAGCAATTACCTTCAAGGATGTGTGCTGACTTCCTGGTCTAGCTGTAGATTTGAGTCTTCCTTGTGGTCTCCCATGCTTGGGACATGAATGGGACATGAATATTTAACGTTTGGCCCAGAGGCGGGTTCCTACTGGTTCAGACGGGTTCAGCCAAGTAGATAGTAACTCGGCCTGCCATGCCCCTGAACCGGTTCTCTCACCGGCACCATAGGCGCCGCCATCTTGTTTTTTGCTTCTGCGCATGGGCAGAAGCAATTTTTTTAGTACTGCGCATGCGTGCGTGCACTGTGTCCCTGAGCGAACCGGCAGTAGCAGCAGTCGGAACCCACCCCTGGTTTGACCAAGCCTCTGTCATCCTGTATATATATATACTTAGAAAGGAATGATTAAAAAAAGACCTAGTATTCCTCAACACTCTGGCCACCAAACAATGTTAAATTGTGTTAACAACACCAAGAATCAGTTAAGGTGTGAAGAAATATGCATTACATTGGCCTTATTTTATAGTAACTTCATAGGAACTCCATCAAAGAAATCTGTCAACATTCCCAATTATCCCCAATCAGCAAATATTTATGCCCAATTCAATTACAGCCTTTCCCAACCAGCTCCTCTCTCAATGTGATCAACAAGAATATCCAGTTCTCATTCATTAGGAGGAAAAGTTGGGGATAATGGGTCTTATCATCCAACGTGCCTGCAGGGTATCTATTCAGGAAGTGTGAACTTCTAGATGTAGGATGTTATATTCAAAACAGCTTGTTGATGGTCATCTTTGCAACCACTGATAGGCTTGATAGTCTTTGTACACATTTTAATTTCATTGTTCATTGTTTAATGGTAGGTTGGACTATTCCCTGGTGGAAGAGATCAGCACAGCTGGTCCTCACTTAATGATAACTAGTTCAGATACTGAACGTGAGACAATGCTGAACAAGTGGTAGTCATGGCCAGTGGTGGGTTGCTCTAACCGTCACTACCGGTACGCTGATCGCGGTCTGTCCGTGCATGAGACTGCCGTGCGCTGTGCATGTGCGTGATGTGTGCTGCACATGCGCAATCCACCACCCCGGCGACACCCAGCTGCTTGTCAGGGCGCGTGCAGGGAACGCACGCTGTGCGTGCGTGCGCAGTGTGCCTTTTGGCATAAAAACAGCCGGGCAGGCGGGAGGGCAAAACGAGCCACCGTACTGGTACACTCTCTGCTGCTCCCGGCCACTACCGGTACGACCATACCGGGCTGTACTGGCAGCAACCCACCACTGGTCATGACTGAACCTCAAAGTTCCATCCGACACAGAGCCTTCCCAGTCATGTGACTGGCTGCAGGCCTGACAGTGATTGCAGCCTGGTCACTTGGCAACTGGCTTAGATTTCTGACCATTGCTGCGTCCTACAATCATGTGATCACAATTTGAGATTTTCCCTGCCAGCTTCCTAGTAGCAAAATCAATGGGGAAGCTGGCAGGAAGTCGGACATTACAGTCATGTGACTTCACTGACAGTGATTTGCTTTACAACGGCAACCGGGCAGTGCCAAAACTGCTGACGCCAAGTGGCCCAGTCCCTTGATGTTGTGCTTTACAACTGCATTGCTTAGTGATAGAAATTCTGGTTCCAATTACTGTAATTAAGTGAGGATTAGCTGTAAATAATTTGTTTGTAATCCGAAGAATTCTCTGGAAAATGTCAACTTACTTTCAGCATCTCAACCTCTACTGGGCCGTTGTTCTGCCCAATTAAGAAAAACTCCACAACTACGGTCTTCTTCTCTGTACGCCTAGTTGAACTGGAGCGAAGGGTGAAGAGTGGGAAGGCCCGAGCTATGGCACAAGCTGAAGCAAAGACCTCTGAGCGCTCACACACCATCTGAAATAGATAACCAGCACTGACTTTTTTTTAAAAAGAAAAAGTACGTTGAACAAGCTTTTACAGAGATAAAAGGAGTTTAATCCATGTTTTTCAAACTTCTTTCTTAAAAACCCTGAATCCCACAAGAACCCGGTGATCTGGGAGGGAGACAAAGAAAAACCAAAATATTAGTTTTCTAACACAAGAGCAATGTTTTTTTTTAACCCGGGCAGATTTAAGAAGTGAGAACTCCCAGAATTCTCCAGCCAACATATCTGGGTAGGGAATTCTTAGAGCTAAAGTCCACATATCTTGAAGTTGCTCTGGTAGAAAAACACTATGCTGGAGCTTTGCCTGTTGGTCAGCAATTCTGAGGATTAAAAAATAGAATCAATGGTTCTGTAGCCTGAAAAAAAAATCAAAATCCCTTCTGTCATCTTACACACTTATATTTGGAAAATTGCAGCCTTCAGAGTAATTTTCATCAATGGCTTTTGGGCTACAATGATGCTGGAGACAATTATTTTGTTCCATTTCCATTCTGTGTCTTTAGACACAGAAAGCAGGTTAAAAGATTAAAATAAGCAAAGCATTATGACGGGTGGCTAATTTCCTGGAAGAATGATAATTGTTTTGTTGTTGTGTAGGGATGCGGTGGCTCTGTGGCTAAGACTCTGAGCTTGTCAATGAGAAAGATAGGCAGTTTGGCGGTTCGAATCCCAAGTGCTGTGTAAACGGAGTGAGCTCCCATTACTTGTCCCAGCTTCTGTCAACTTAGCAGTTCAAAAGCATGTAAAAAATGCAAGTAGAAAAATAGGGACCACTTTGATGGGAAAGCAACAGCGTTCCATGCGCCTTCGGCGTTTAGTCATGCCGGCCATATGACCACGGACAGTGCTGGCTCTTCGGCTTTGAAACAGAGATGAGCACCGCCCCCTAGAGTCAGGAACAACTAGCATATATGTCCAAAGATGGTCATGTAGCCGGTATGATAAATGCCCAAGGAGCATGGAACACTGTTACCTTCCCACCAAAGATGTTCCCCATTTTTCTACTTGCATTTTTACATGCTTTCCAACTGCTGGTTGGCAGAAGCTGGGACAAGTAACGGGAGCTCACTCTGTTACGCGGTGCTAGGGATTCAAATCGCCAAACTGCCGACCTTTCTGATCGACAAGCTCAGCATCTTGGCCACTGAGCCACCGCGTCCCTATACCTTTGCTTTAGAGATCTGCAAAGATGATCAATGCTAGGACTGGTCACAAGGTGACTTTTTTAAAGTACCGTCATAACTGAGAACAATCACGAAACAAGGCCGCGGCGCCCCCCCCCCCAAAAAATTGCAGGTCAGCATTTAAGGAAAACCAGTTCCCCCCTTCCCACTTTGAGTGTTTCCTCTCCCGTCTTCACTTACAAGGATGCATCTCTTGGTTCCTCCAGGCAAGCACGTCCGGATAACCCGTGTCAGGAACTGAGCAGCAGAGGGGCTGTTGTGTCGACTCACCCGGGAAGGCAAAGCAGCTACTGTGGCATGGCTCAGGTAGAGGGGGCAGCTGTCGGTGGGGTTGGGGTTCAAAGTATTTAATGCGGCCTGCCATATCTGAGAACAGAGGGGGGAAAATGTCAGGTCTTCTGCAGGCAACTGTTCTTCAAGCAGAACCTTCAATCCACGGATCCCTCTCTCCCTATTAATATAATTATTACAATTACAATACCAGAGTTGGAAGGGACCTTGGAGGTCTTCTAGTCCAACCCCCTGCCTAGGCAGGAAACCCTACACCACCTCAGACAAACGGCTATCCAATATCTTCTTAAAGACTTGCAGTGTGGGGGCATTCACAACTTCTGGAGGCAAGTTGTTCCACTGATTAATTGTTCTGTCAGGAAAGTTCTCCTCAGTTCTAAGTTGCTTCTCTCCTTGATTAATTTCCACCCATTGCTTCTTGTTCTACCCTCAGGTGCTTTGGAGAATAGCTTGACTCCCTCTTCTTTGTGGCAATCCCTGAGATATTGGAACGCTGCTATCATGTCTCCCCTAGTCCTTCTTTTCATTAAACTAGACATACCCAGTTCCTGCAACCGTTCTTCATATGTTTTAGCCTCCAGTCCCCTAATCCTCTTTGCTGCTCTTCTCTGCACTCTTTCTAGAGCAGTGGTAGTCAACCTGGTCCCTACCGCCCACTAGTGGGCGTTCCAGCTTTCATGGTGGGCGGTAGGAGTTTGCTGTAACTCTGCTTTATAAATTTTATAAAGTAAAATTACTTCCCTACTTTATAAATCATCATTACTGTGGAACTGGTAGGCGGTTAGAAAATTTTAATACCACGAGAAATACAAAAGTGAGCGGTAGGTATAAAAAGGTTGACTACCCCTGTTCTAGAGTCTCCACATCTTTTTTACATCATGGCGACCAGAACAGAATGCAGTATTCCAAGTGTGGCCTTACCAAGGCATTATAAAGTGGTATTAACACTTCACGTGATCTTGATTCTATCCCTCTGTTGATGCAGCCTAGAACTGTGTTGGCTTTTTTGGCAGCTGCTGCACACGGCTGGCTCATATTTAAATGGTTGTCCACTAGGACTCCAAGATCCCTCTCACAGTTACTACTATTGAGCTATTAATAGCTCCCCATAAGAATTGAGAGCCTATTTAAAGAATCCCCAAGAAGGGGGTTGTTTCAAAAAAGGCAAATAGAAAGCTGCTGTTGCTGTTATTATTATTAAAATCAAATTTGTACACCACCAGGATCCCAGAGGCTTTAGCCCAGATTCAAAACAAGCCTCCAATCATGGGGAGGTCCAGCTGTTGAAAAGTAAATAAAAATAGCTGGTAAAAGTCATTAAAAGGGATACAGTGTCCCTTAACGAAACTGTTGGCACACACCTTCACAACACGCTTCTCAAGTGTGTGAGATGCTGGCCCCAATGCTTTGTCAGCATTGCTCAACTGGGAGAATACATGCTGATTAATCAAAAGAGAAACTGCACCTCTCTCTGCCTATGTAATGCTAAAAGTCTGTGTGTCTGATACCTTGAGACAAAATTCGAAAGAGTAGGGTAAGAGTTATTGAACTACGGTAACTTAAATGGGCTAATTTAAAGAATGCTGGGATCCATGATTTCCATGGGGATGAAAATTGGGAAAGTTTCAGTGCCAACATGCTTTTTGACTACCCTCCCTAGAGGTTCCACCACAAAACCGCAGTAGACAAAAGCGCGCTCGACGAAAGCGCATACGTGACGTCATCACAGCGCAACGAAAACATCGCGCTGTGATCGATAAATGTAAAATTAAAGTGAAAACCTTACCCTAACCCCCCCAAAACTAACCCTAACCCTAACCCTAACGCTAACCTTTAACCTAACGCTAAACGTAACCCTAACGCTCTAAACCTAACCCTAACCCTTAACCTAACCCTAACCCTTACCTTTATGTGAATCGGCTTGCTTTAATTTTATTTTTATTTCAATTTTTAATTTTTTTCGTCACGCTGTGATGACGTCACGTACGCGCTTTCGTCGAGCGCGCTTTTGTGGACCGCAGTTTTGACGGGTCACGCTCCCTAGAAGCCCATAAGTTGCATAGCACAAGGGAGGATGGAAGGGGTGTATTCCCACCTTTTTTCCTGCCCCTCTCTCAGTAGTGGGATTCAGCCAGTTCGCCCCACTTCAGGAGAACAGGTTGTTAACTTTCTGAGCAGTTTCACATGGATGGGCTTCAACTCAGAAAGTTCCCCAGCCAGCGTGATCTAAGGCTCCATTCACAGAACATCTTACATTACATTTATTTTGCTTAACCATATGGGTTCTAACACCATCGGCTGAACTCACAAAACACCTTAAACCACAAACAACTCTTTACAAGGTACAAAGATTAGGTTTACACAACACCTCAAAGAACCAAGCAACATTTTGGCCCAGCCTAAATCTGTGACTTCACATAGCATTACCAAAGCAATAAGTCTATCTGAAGGCCATTGTATATCTCCCTTAGGAAGATATGAAAAAGAGGCAGGCAAACATCTGGAAGCCTATGTGATATGGGGTGGGGGAGGGAGGGGGATAAGGCGCAGGCAGCAGATTGCCACAAGGTTAGCAATTTCAAAATCCACTTAATTTGGAATCTGCACTAACAGCAATGAAGACCAGATCCTCCCCACCCGAATCAAGAGCACCAACACTCCCACGCTCTCCATCTTGCAAAGCTCTCCATGGTGGCAGACGGCTGCAACTCTCCCCATGCAGAAAGCTGTTCTAACAACAGAAGTGAGTATCTGAAGTCCTCCATGGTCTCCGAGCTTGGTGATTGGCTTGCAGACATTTCATTACCTGACTAGGTAACATCATCCTCGCTAGCCATCCACACTGGAAATGTGAAGAAGAGATTGGACAAGCCTTTATCCAAAATAAACAGAGCCAATGACTAGGTGGCTCAGTGGCTGAGACACTGAGCTTGTCAATCAAAAAGGTCGGCAGTTCAAATCCCTAGTTACAGGTCTCAGGCTGACCTCCAAGGTCCCTTCCAGCTCTGTTCCTGTTAAACTGAAATGGTATATGCTTTCCTGTCTGGGGAGGGGGTTGGACTAGATGACCTCCAAGTTCCCTTCCAACTGTTACTGTTAAACTGAAATGGTATATGCTTTCCTGTCTGGGGAGGGGGTTGGATTAGAAGACCTCCAAGGTCCCTTCCAACTCTGTTCCTGTTAAACTGAAATGGTATAGGCTTTCCTGCCTGAGGAGGGGGTTGGACTAGAAGACCTCAAAGGTCCCTTCCAACTCTGTTCCTGTTAAACTGAAATGGTATAGGCTTTCCTGCCTGAGGAGGGGGTTGGACTAGAAGACCTCAAAGGTCCCTTCCAACTCCGTTCCTGTTAAACTGAAATGGTATAGGCTTTCCTGCTGAGCAGGAGGTTGGACTAGATGACCTCCAAAGTCCCTTCCAACTCTTGTTCTTTCTATTCTAGTTTAGTTCGGACAATGAAACATCTGCAAGCAAACCACCCAACTTGGGCAGCACCGAAGGAACTCCGCCCAGAGCAGGGCGCCGGCAGGGGCGCCGGGGATTCAACCCGACCGCCGCGGCTGGAGCGGTTGGCGGCTCAGCCTAGGCCCGTCTAGCAAGAGAAGAGGCGAGGGGAGAGCGACCCGGCTCGAGGCCAGCAGGGCCGCGGCTGCAAGAACGACGCGCGCGGGTGGGGGGAGCCAGGGGGGCATCGCCCCTTCCAAAAGGGCGAAGGGGCGTCGGGCAGGCGAGCCCGCTGAAGGAGACGAGGCGATGCCCGCCTGACTCCGCCTTACCTCCTCGGTGACCCTGGGCTGCAGCTTGCCCCGCAGGTGAGCCCACGGCAGCCGGTGGAGGTTCTGCAGCTGGCCCAGCACCAGCACCGGGCGGCTTTGCGGGTCCGCCTCGCCAGCGCTGGCCTGGAACTCCAGCCGCACGCTCGCCATCTTCCTGCCCGCGGCGCGGCGGCTCCTCCCAGGCAGGTGCCGCGCTTGCCTCCCGCGGCCGCCAGAAGAAGGACAGCGCGGAAGGAGGAGGAGGGAGAGGAGGCCGGGAGGAGCCGGGTTTCCACGAGTCGAAAGAGGCCGTCCCGATATGCCACCGTTGGCTTTCTTTGCAATGGATCATGGTGAGGATCCGGGAGGCTGTTTCCTGGGAGGCCCAGCTAGATTTAACTGAAGTCTAGAAAATTCCCAGGTAGGAGAAGCAGCAGGCAGAGGAACGTGCCTCGGGCAAGCGTCAGAGGAAGGTTTCAGAATGGAGCTGGATGGGGCCTTGGAGGTCTTCTAGTCCAGCCCCCCTGCTCAAGCAGATTCTATACAGCAGAACTGTGACGCGTCTCACCCTCCTTACATTGTCCACGGGGAAAATGTGTGCTCCAAGGTTGAATCCCAAATTGAAATCTAGCACAGGTTATAGGACAAAACCGAACTGGAGTCTTTCCAATTTTCAGTGACAACAATCAACCCATGGAACAGAAGTTGTGGGAGCTTCCATCACTGGAAGCTTTCAAGAAAAACGCTGCCTGTGTCATCCTACTGTCAATGACAACTTCAGCTTCAAACGCATTAATGCACAAGCACACAATACACCCACACACTCAAGGTAAAGAACTCAAAACTAGATTGCAGAAGATAGGACTTCAGCAACAGAGTGGTCAACGCCTGGAATGCTCTACCTAACTCTGTGGTAACATCTTCAGACCCACATAATTTTAATCTTAAACTACCTACTGTTGACCTCACCCCATTCCTAAGAGGTCAGTGCACCATCATGCCTAATGTCCTTGTCCTATTTGTACCCATTTCCTGTGTTTTTATTTATGTTTATTCCTATTCCTGTTATCTTGTATGTGAGTGACAAAATAACTATCAGCAACTAACGAACTAAATAAGAGACCGGACTCCATTTTTCAGAAATGGTGTAGGGTCTCCTGCTTGGGCAGAGGGTTGGACTAGATGACCTACAAGGTCCCTTCCAACTCTGTTAAAATAAGGAAAGGGGAGGAATGAGCCCAATAGTACATCCAGAGTTGGAAGGGACCTTGGAGGTCTTTTAGTCCAACGTCCTGCTCAGGCAGGGAACCCTATAGCATTTCAGGTAAATTATTGTCCAGTCTCTTCCAGTGTTGGGAGTGCCCACAACTTCTGGACACAAGCTGTTCCACTGGATTTTTATGCTAAACAAATTACAATCCCTTGGATTATTGTTAAAAAAATAGAACGGTTCCACCACAAAACCGCGTTCGACTAAAGCGCGCTCGACGAAACCGCGTACCTGACGTCATCACAGCGCAACGAAAAAAGCACGCTGTGAGCGCTAAAGCTAAAATTAACCACTAAACCTAACCCCCCCGAAACCTAACCCTTAACCTAATGCTAAACCTAACCCTAACCCTTAACCTAACCCTTAACCTAACTCTAACCCTAACCCTTACCTTAACTTGAATCAGCTTGCTTTCAAAGCGCTTTTTAAAGCGCCCTTTTTTCTCCAAGGTCGCTGTTGTCGCGCTGCTGATGACGTCAGCGACACGCTTTAATCGGGCGCGCTTTAGTGGACCGTGGTTTTGTCGTGCCACGAATAGAACACTAGATTTTAATGACGGATTTTAATGTGGGGAGATGGGAGAAGAAGTCAGCTTCTAGTTAGAGTTGAATAGTTTATTTGTACATTACAAATTGTCCACAGAAATGGATGAAAATAGACTGTACATTGTTGGGTAAAAACAGAGATCCCTTCTGTTACATACACCATAAATACATTTGATTTGAAAGTAAATCCATCACTGCGTGAAACCACCATTGGCCAACTTGAGTCCCTACGCGATGTATCCAGCTGATGATGTCTCATTCAGGATGATTCTCCTTTATTGGGTGCATCAAAAGCCTTCATTCTGCGCCCAACCAAGGTTTGGAGTTTTGCTGAAAGCGGTGAACCTTTATGGCAGGCTGTAGGTGTCCTTTGTAGCTTTAAATCCCGTTTAATCCCAAACACATTCACCCTGAAGCAGGCTGAAGGGAAGACCTTCTGGAACACACCACAAGCATCATTCAACAGTGAACGGTCACAAGAAAGCCAGTTACATCGCTTTTCCATCCATAGTCTCAGTTCAAATCAGGCTGTAACAACCAGTTCTTTGGGTAAGATGGTGCTACTACTTCTCAGCTTTGGTGTTCCAGTTTTGCAAAGAGGGCAGGTTGTAGAGAGCCAATTTATTTAGGAAATAAAAAGGCTCACCAAGAATAATATTGCCTGAGAGACAAAGCATCCAGCAGTTTTTCTGGAAACCGAGTCTGCTAGAGCAGTGGTCTCCAACCTTAGCAACTTTAAGACCTGTGGACTTCAACTCCCAGAGTTCCTCAGCCAGCTTTGCTGGCTGAGGAACTCTAGGAGTTGAAGTCCACAGGTCTTAAAGTTGCCAAGGTTGGAGACCACTGTGCTAGAGGACTGCTTGGTTGGGGGAGTTGATACAGAGAGAATATCCCAGTAAATTTTATGCAACAAATCTACCAAAACAGAGAAAGCACCAAATCAGGCAGACAAGAATGATCAAATCTTTGGCCATTCTTTTATAAATTGCTAACTTATCTCTTGCCTGACCTTTTTTCGGTCCAGTTAAAATTACAAGCCAGTTAGTTTTTCACTTAATGAGTCAGACAAAGAATCTTCAGCATAGAACCCCCCCCCCACCTATTTAACTATTGAGTTTTAAATAAATAATTTTAAATAAACTTAAAAAAATAGTCTTCCCAAAGTACAGTGATGCTACATCAAACCATGCCCAATGACCACAAGGAATCTCCAAACCGCAAAACCCACCCCTTGGAATGTACATATCTTACACTGATCTGTTCTCATGATTTAAGATTTTTTTAAAAAAGACTGTGGATTGGGAATAATTCCAAAAAATATATTGCAATGGACAGAAATACAAATGAAACTTCAAAACGGTATTCACAAATAACCTTAGTGGCAATAATGTGCCACCAAACATACGGTATTAACCAAGATACGGTTAGGGACATGGCATGAAAATGAACAACTTTTCCTCTTGCAAGTGACATTTTTTTCCTGTAAAGCATTATAGCAGTGATTTTTTTTTTTTTAGCAGCAAAATACCTTTTTCTTCCAAACATCCAGCTTGTTCTACCCACCATCCTCTTTAGAGAACACATTTCTCTCTTGGCTCAATCTTTTCTCATGATTCCCTATTTCCTGATCCTCTTCTGGAGAGGAAGGGGGGGGGGAGAACGAAGTAAAAACTGTTTCTGCATCCAGTTAATCCAGTCTTAATTAAACACACCGTGATACACAGATTGCAACAATTATACATGCGTACATATTTTCAGAGCTAATCAGGGGGATCTCTAAGCTGTAGGCCACACTTGGAAGTCCAGAAATCATCCAGAGAAAAGGCAATGATAAACCATTTCCATATACTTTTGAAGAGAAGTGACAGCCGAGTATCCATAGAGCAGTCAAGGATCAAGCTTGGCTTCAAGGACATACACACATTGACATGCATCAATTTAGTCTGGAGCCAAGAAAGCCTTTTCCAAATCATGCCATTGGTTTCAAGTACGTGTTTATAAATATCTTCTTATTCTCTAATAAAATTGATTAAAGATGCTAATGGTCAGCATAAATGGCAGGAGGTTAAACATGGCCTGCTGAAATTTGTTATCTCGAGCAAATCTTGAAAAAACTTAAGTAAACCGATGTTCAACTTCTCCTTGTTTTGAAAGAAGTCCAGTGTGTAATCGGTATTCTACTTTAGGTAACAGAATAATATTTACAGTAAATATAAGTGGCCTTTGTTATCCAGTTGGAAAATACAAACCAGACTCTGGCAACCATCACTCGTGGCACGTTTTTGTCTATTTTGTGCATGCCTAAGGAGCAAATGGATTTTTGCGCGTGCATAAAGTACAGTATGTTTATTTTCCATATTTCTCATGCTGTTTGGTATTCACGGTTCTTTGGCTGGGCCAGACCTTGTTCAAATCACAAATCTACCTGTACAACTGATAGCTGCTGCAGATGCTAACATAAAGAGACTGAATTCCATTCTTCCAAGAAGCAATGGACCACTGTATCGCAAGGGCATAAAGTAAGCCTTCTGCAGAGGTTCTGTAAATAGGAGATGAATCAAAATAGCTGAGCAGAGTTCACCAAAAGCATTTCTTCACCTTCTCACTGACAGAATCACAGCAGCAGCTAAACGCAATTCTCTTGTGGCAATCCTCTTTTATGCCAGAGGTTTCAACTACAGATGTCGGATTCTTCCTTTATCTAGCAAGCAGAATCTCCCAATGACCCCAGGTGGGACTATGATTTCTGTTTCTCTCCCCGTGGAGATTCGTACCCTCACCACCGTCCAGACCTTCCGCACAGCCCTCAAGACCTGGCTATCCTGTCAGGCCTGGGGATAAGATCACAATCTGTCCCCACCCGAATGAAGAATGAATGTTGAGTACTATTTTAACTCTTATGTATTGTTTTATGTTTATTGTTTATACCCCCCTCCCTATTTTATGTAAGCCGCCCTGAGTCCCCGCGGGGAAAAGGGCGGCCTATAAATATTAATAAAATACTAAATACTCTGTCATCAGATACAAGAAATCTGAATGATGCAAAGAGCTGGATGAAAGGAAGAAAACAAGGTGTAACAACTACACAGGCAGCATTGCAATTATTCCATGATCAAATGGATAAGAATCCAAGGCAGTTTAAAAAAAAAAAGTTGGCAACTGGTGTTGCTAAATCACAGCAAAACGAGATGCAAAGTACAACTTTTAAATTCTTCAGTACAGAATGCTTAAAAATAAAAAAAGGATCGAACACCAAGGGCCCCAAACAGCTCAGCAATTTTAAGTTACAGTTAAAAGATAAGATTTTTTAAAATCAGGAAAATTATCTTTTCCAGCAGAACCACCTACAATGTTAAAAGAAACAAGAAATATAGACGCAGAGCAACATTTGCTCTGAACAGGATTCCAAATTCTCCTGAGATCTCACAGCTGAGAACAAATATGATTTTATTTAAAGGTAAGTTCCTCATGCTGCCATTAGTTCAAATTAAACTGTGTGTGAATGTACCATTGCCCTTTTCCATTCGCGCTCTGAAAAATAAGATGAAATATGTAACTGCTGCTGTATATTATTAACAGATTCAGTTTGGGAAGGAAGATTCAGAAAGAGGGATCAGAGAAACCCTCCTTCAGTTCAATAGTGGGAAGAGGTGGAAATAATCAAAGCACATTCTTGATTATTTAAAACTTTTAAAAAATAATCTTAAAACAGTAATACTCTCTGTGGTTCGAGTACTATTGATAACGCCAGCCACCACTTTTGGAATAATAGAATGAAATAGAAATCTTTTTTTTTATTTCTGTGAACCCATACTAATATTAACTCTGGAGGGGAAGATGGTAAAGAGCAAATATTGTATCTTTAAGGCATTTTTTTTAAAAAAAATCTCCAACTTCATAGTTTTGGGAATGATGTCCACATCATACTTTGGACAGTTTACCCTAAAATTAACCATAGGTTAAGTCATGTTAGAAAGCACATTATTATTCCTGTTTAGTAAAAGCACTTTCCGAAATGTTTAAATCATTTTTAAAAATGTTTCTAGCATTCCAATAGCCTGGATAAACAAAATGCCTGATTTGGTAGCTTTTCTCAGAAATTCTGGCATTTCTGCACATTTCTGATTTTTTACAAATCACTGCCTTCCATATTCACTGAATATGTAAAACAGGAGTTTTCTGTATGAACATTGCACAGACTTTGCACCATTAGATCCCATACATTCATCCAACAGATAGCTTTCAAGAGCAGAGGCTCAACCATTCCTGCCAGGAACAAAAACGGGAGAAACACAACACACAAAAATTTGTCGCTACCTCTCAGACAAACACAGAGAGAAAGGAAAGCATCACCAGCACATCGCCTAGCGAAATTTCACAGCAATAAGGACAATGATAAGGATAATAACTATGACAAACAAAATTAAAATGATGAGCATCTTCCGATTCTTCTTTTGATAATGCTCGGCCTGCAGATACAGAAAAGAGGACTTTAACACAGATTCTTCACCGGAGATAGCAGAAAATAAATTACTCTAAATAAGGAATAATAATGAGCAGAGAGCCACAGTAATGACCTGGGAGAAACTAAGCAGAGATGATGACTACAATATGCACAAAAATGTGCTTTTAACTTGGAAAAGACAGAAAAAAATAAAGAATTGCCTTCATTTCCTATATAAGAGGGAGAGAAGCGAAAAAAGTCCCGTGATGGCGAACCTGTGGCAGGGGTGCCAGAGGTGGCATGCAGAGCTTTCTCTGCTGGCATGCATGCTGTTGACCCAGGTCAGATCTCCGTGGTGTTTCTTTCGTGAGCTGCTGTTTCCCTGCAAACGACGAAACAGACGCTCACGAAAGAAAAAGATCTTACCTCTTGCCATGCTGCCAGGGTTGGGATGCCCTGCCTCCCACCAGACAGCTGGTCTTTGGGTCTCTGCTGCGCATCCGCGGTTCCACCACAAATGCGCGAACGACAAAAGCGCGCCTGACTAAACCGCGGTGACAAAACCGTGCCGACGAATGAGCGCTGAAGCGCGCCGACAACAGCGCGCCGACAACAGCGCGCTGTAACCCTAACCCTAAACCTTACCTTAAATCGCGCTTCTGTCGGCGCGCTTTTGTCGGTGCGCTGTTGTCGGTGCGCTTTTGACATCGCGGTTTTAGCCCCGCGGTTTTGTCGGCGCGCTTTTGACGTTCGCGCATTTGTCGGGTCACGCGTATCCCTGCACATGTGCACCTTTCAGTTTGGGCACTCGGTGTCTAAAAGGTTCGCCATCACTGCTTTAGGCTTTTGAGGTTATGTTACTATAGTTTCTATCAGTAAATATTCTATCTAATCAAACTGGTGAAGTCAGGTTTTCTGGTATGGCCTGCCTGAAAGTCTTTTTAAAAAAGCCTGCTAGCATTTTCTCTTCACTCCTCTTATATCCCAAGGAGTAAGGACAGAAGCAGTTTGAGTTTATTTCTAATGTTTCCCGTCGTTTTCTGAACATTTCCTCTTTTGTTCTTCTTGTTGTTTTCTGGATTTTGTTTTGTGGACACTAGATTATCATTTTCGTTTATTTTCCATTAGGTAAACTGTCATAGGAAGTTTGGTACAGAGCAGATTCTAAATACATCAGTGATGTTTCCCTTTCTGGCATAAAGTACACGTGGCGTAAGTCTTAATAACTGTTTTATACCTCACAAATAAGAGAAGGAATTATCTTAATACTCATAGAACTCAACTCAAAGGTGAACTCAACCTTTACACCTAAGACTATTTTACGGTTCTGTGGATAAAAAGAAATGGGTAGATTACCCATGTGCCAACTGCAAAGAATTTTGTGGGAGAACTGCACAGAGGAATAATCAGGAAAGCGTAATCACATTCCCATACAATCATTAAATGCTAGATATTAAGATATCTAGGATAGGAGCCATTTGTCTAATTTCCTTAATTTTAGTTAGCTGCCATCAGTGTCCTTTTAACTTCTAAAACTTTTAGAACTTTTAAGTTCCAAAAATAGAACTTCTATTGTTCTAAAACAATAGGTATGGAAAGAGAAAATGTTATGTCTCATATGTCTGGAATTGTACTAACAAGCTCCTCAACAGTATGAAATAGTGGCATTCAGAATAAGACCTCAAAAAAACATTCTCTGCTTACTTTATGTAGTTGTTTCAATCCTTCATCTGTTTTTATGCATGATTGTTCAACATTGTAGTCAATCCTATCCAGTACGGTACCCTGGAGAAAAAATATGCATCAGTTCTGTAGGCTGCAGTGCTGGTCTGTGATCAAAATGAAGGTTGATTGATGGAAATGCAATACATATTAAGATAGGCTCAAATTATAGGATGTTTTCTATTAATATAAATTGGTTGGCTAATGCTGGAAAACCAGCATATGATGGTAAACCAGCATATGAAAGTCAAACATGTATAAAAATAAGTGGAATATTTGGTGAACCCTTCCTCTTCACCTCTAACAATGTGTGTGTGTCTGTGCATGTATATTTACACACACACTCTCTCCTATATAGAAATATTTTAATATTCTATATTTCAGTATAGAAACAGATTGAGGAATCAAAGGTAGATATCTTTCTTCTGGTATGTACACATACAATATGACTAACAAACACAATTATGCCCAAAATTTCTGTTGCTAAGTGAGATAGTTGTTAAGTATTTTTTGTTCTATGTCACAACCTTTCTGATGATCCAAATAACTCCCTCCCATCTAGGATCTATATGTCTGTCTGTCTGTCTGTCTGTCTATCATCTATCTATCTATCTATCTATCTATCTATCTATCTATCTATCTATCTATCTATCTATCTATCTATCTATCTATATCATGTATCTATCTATCTATCTATCTATCAATCATCTATCTATCTATCTATCTATCTATCTATCTATCTATCTATCTATCATCTATCTATCTATCTATCTATCTATCTATCTATCATCTATCTATCTATCTATCTATCTATCTATCTATCTATCTATCTATCTATCTAATTTATTGGTCACCCATCTTATCACAAGGCAACTCTGGGCAGTTGTCAATATTTAAAAAGATAAAATTGTACAAAACCCAAATAATATAAAAAGATAAATACTTAACCCTAACCAAAAGATGGGGAGAGAGGGAATAGGACCAGCAGGGTGGGTGGTGGGAGTTGGGATCTGCTATTAGTCTGCCAGTGTGAAACTCCCCCTATGGGAACCCTAAGCCACCTGGCAAAGTCAGATCTTTTAAGGTCTTGCTGAAGGTCAGGAGAGTTAGAGCCGACCTCAGTCCAAGTGGCAAGATGTTCCAGGGGCCAGGTGCAATGGCAGAGAAGGCTTTTCTCCGGGACCCCCATCAGCCAGAGTACCTGGGCAAAGGGGCCTGCAGGATGCCTCTTCGGCTGGCAATCAAAGTGGGATGAAGTGGTCCTGCAAGTAGCCTGGATCCACGTCATGAAGGACATTCAAGGTGATTAGCAACACCTGGAACTGCACCTGGAAGCAAACCAGCAGCCAGTGCAGCTCATGGAACAATGGTGTTACATGGGCCATTCTTGGGGCCCCAAAAACTGTCCACCCTGCTGCACTCTGTGCTTGCTATAGCCTCTAAATGCATAGGGCTTCCATCAGTATGCTTTGCAAGTGTATTCACAGAGTTGGTACAAAGGTACAGACAAGAGTCCTCTGGGATTGGGCGGCCTATAAATTTACTAAATAAATAAATAAAAGATACTTTGCAAAACGCAGGATTTCTGACAATCCTGTTTGAATCATTCCTAATCAAGCAAACAGAAATATAAAGTAAAATGATTAATTTTAATTAGGTTAGAGCTGTTTTAGAATCACCCTCAATTGGTAAGCCAAAGTAAAATGATTAGCTCTAATAGACTGTTTTTTTCCAATGATGCTACTTCAAAATGATTAGGTCCGATCCACCTGTTTTTTTAAATTATGTTTACATCCCGCTTTTCTTCAGGTGAACTCCAGGAAGACATATCATGTTCTAAATCAAGATCTTATAAGATGCTAATAGCATTGATACCAAAGAACCACTTACCTGTTCAACTATCATTGCTCCTAAATCCCTGAAAATTTCATTAAGATCAGTAATGGACTGTATAATTTGTCGAATTTCTCGTTCCCGCTCTTCCACCAACGTAGTGTTTTGTTCCACTAATACTAACTGGTCATCTGTAAAACCCTTACAAAAAGAAAACAAAAATGTCAGACTAAATATTGTACCATTCAAAATGCATTAAAAAACCCCAAAAGGTTTTCATACCAAACAGCTTCCCATTCAACTATAATATCCTCCTGTATTTTCCCCCTCTGCAGTCTCTTTAATCTCTCTCTTAAAAGTTCTCTTTTAAAAAGATAAGCACAATAATTGTGGCATAACTCTGAGCCCAGCTGCCCCCTTTGAGAGTTTCAATGAATCAGTTTATAACCAAGCATCTACAAAATCCAGCAGTAACCCAATTTTTCCTAGCAACTAGCAGATATCCTAGAGACCAATTTTTTTATCAGCAGGTAGTCAGCCTTAAGCCAGAGGATAATATGGGACTCTCAGCTTAATTCTAAAGTCCTCCTGCAAGAGAGATTTATCATTTCCCTTGCAGGCTGCTGGGCAATCAGAAAGAGAGAAAAAAAATATCAGAAAGGAAATGAGAGAGAGAGAGAGAGAGAGAGGGAGGGAGGGAGGGAGGGAGGGAGGGAGGGAGAGAGAGCGAGAGCGAGAGAGAGAGAGAGAGAGAAAGGGGGTGGGTGGGTGTGGCAGTACTTTGGCATGCCAGCAAATAGCATGTAGTTTTCAAAAGTTTGTCTCTTTTGAGAAATTTGCATCTTAATACAAAAGAGACTCGCTCAACTTTAATCGATGCATGCAATCATTACTTTCAAGTTCTTCATAGCAGGCAAATGAACACCAGACGCTTTGTATTTTTTACATAAAAATAATCCAGTTGACAATGTGGTACCTACCCTGTCGTACAGTGTCATATCCTCCCCATCATCCATGAGAGAGA
The DNA here is from genome assembly GCF_051295495.1 of Thamnophis sirtalis. Classification (NCBI taxonomy): domain Eukaryota; kingdom Metazoa; phylum Chordata; class Lepidosauria; order Squamata; family Natricidae; genus Thamnophis; species Thamnophis sirtalis. The sequence goes on along the minus strand of NW_028261387.1, from coordinate 83,715,668 downwards.
CCGAGGTGTCAAAGAAATGTTTGGATCTTTCTTCTCGATTTTTCATGCCTACAAGAACAAGAAGATTATTGTCACTAAGAATTCTCAGCCACAGTGGGAAGGTGCCCTGTTCTAAAAGGTCGCAAATGGTCCATGGCTTACGTTTGAGATAGTCAGACTGCCCGTGTCTAAAGCTTGTGGAGAGGTCCTGCAGAGACTGAGCTAAGGAACACACAACGTTCTTCAGAAGCCGGCATTCTTGGCCCGTACAGCTTCGCGACTTGCTGTGCAAACCCTGGACTGCTCTGTGACACCTGTGAAATAGCTGGGGGAAGAGAGAGAGACAGAGAGAGAGAGAAGACAAAATCATTTTTATAGAGAAACAGGAGCAAGCATTCCTGGTTCAGTTAACAACTGTTCTGACCGAGGCTTCCCAAGACCATGAAGCAAACTCCTTGTCCCGACAAAAAAACCCTTTTATTAATTTACTGTGAATTCTGTTCATTCACATCCAGCAAACTCTTTCAAGGGAGGATTTACAGTCACAGACCTTATCTGGCTTGGAGAAATGCCAGGTCGATATCTGCAAAACCTGGCAAGGAGTCTCAGAGAGTCACAAACCAATTAAGCGAACTAATTGTCTCCTGCAAACTCCACTCCCCTTTCGCTCCTCTTTTATTTCCTCTGGGAAGGGCCATTCATCATCCACCTGTGGCCTTACTCCCAAGTCGACCCCTGTTCTTTAGCTGCTCCCTTCGTCTGGCAACTCTGTGCATGTGCACAAGGGGAACAGGCTCCACCTGTTCGTCTGCCTCACTGATGTATGATTCTTAAGGCAGCTGATAATTGGCATACAGCTCTGGCCCCCTCTCTGCCTCTGACACAGAGCCTTCATCAGAGCCTTCCCCAGACTCCAGGACTGGCCCATGTTCCTCCCCAACCTCCTCACTGTCCGAATCTACTGCCAGCTCTGCTGGCCCCTGGTGGACCACAACAACAAATGCCTAAGAAACTCTTTATTTAAACTGAAGTAAAGCTATCCTCTAGAGCTGTAGCTACATTCAACTATGTCTTAAAAGCTTATTGAATTGAATCTCACAGTAATTTCTTGTACTGAGTTTCTGGCGATTTACACTGTGCGGAGAATAACTGTAGCCAACAGAAGGGGAGAATATATGTATCTCAGAGTTGAGAATATACATATAGCTTATCGCAGTAACTGAAGCTACTGGTAATATTTATTTCCTCGATAAAGAGCAAAAGGAGCTGTTGACCTTTATGAAAAAAGAAACCAAAAACGAAATCCAGACTGAGGTATAATAAGGAGCCTACGTACAGTTAGTCAGGCTCTTTTGAAAGTTTCAAAATAGTGCAGGAAGCAGATTCCATTCAACAATCTTGTCCTCAAAGGGAAGAATGGAGAGTGGATGACAATTGTCCAGAATCACTGAGTCCACCAATGGTCTCTTGAAGAGCTGGTATACCAATACCTCTTTCAAAACCCGGGAAACAACTTCAAAGTTAAAGATCAAATCCCAGGAAGATCTGACCAATCAGGAGGGATCTGTATCTAGCAAACAGGTAGCTGAAGAATTCTGTCCATTTCCTCCTGTGCCACAGTCTCAATCTTGCCCCAGATAACTCTGCAAGACTCCACTTCAGTTATATTGAAAGGACCTGCCCACTGGATTTCAACTGGGAGGAGATCTGAGGGACTTTATCTGCCAGGAAGATACTGTAGCAAAACTAATCTTCATAAGGGTTCAATAGAAGTTGTTAGGTCTTATCCCCCACCCCCACCCCCCCAGTAGAACATGAGCCATCTTGAATCAGTGGGGGAATCACACCAGCAAGCCAAAAAAGCAACAAGAAAGTGATTTGATCAGGGCAACTGGATGGATGGTAATCAGGAGTGGGATTGAAAAGTTTTAGCAACTGATTGTCTGCTCGATTGCTGGGTGGGTGTGGCCATCGGGGTCGTGACCTCCGGAAACTTCCGGTAGGCCTGTTTTTTGCCCTCCCAGAGCCTCCACGTAGGCCCTACACTTACCTGGCATGATGAATGAGCCGTGTGGAGACTCCTGGGATGGGCAGGGCCAGCTGGTCCTTGCAACAGATGCAAATTAGCATCTGGTTCACCTGAACTGGGGCGAACTGGCTGAATCCCACCCCTTATATCCTCTAAAATCAGATCATGCCACATTTGCCCCAAGTAAAAAAATGCAGGTGTAAATGTGCAACCCTCCAATTTGTGCTGGGCTGTCAATGGCCTGGAATTAGTCCAGGGTTGCTTTGGAGTGACGAACTTCGTGGCTTGAGAAATCCCAGACTCCTTGTCACATGGTGGGAAACTGAAATCCTTAAGGACAAGTGACCCAGGGATCTCCAACACCAGCCCAAACAAAAGAGTCCAAGAAATCAGGTAGATTTAGTGTTAGAGGGTTTCTAACCAAATTCTATTATCTTTGCTGGCAGAGAGCATTTGAATTTTTTCTAGGAAGATCTTATTTTCAGGGAAACAGGGTATTTAACTTACCCATATGTGCAGTTGCAACAGCTGAACAATGAAATCTATACTATAAAATCTTAAGTACTGTTTTATTAAAATCAGGTGTCCATTGTTTAAAATGGTAACAATATTTTTTTTTCTATTACCATCAATCTACACAAATGCGTTTTGGTTGGAATTCTTAACTGCAGATGTTTAACATCTTTGCATTTTTCTTCTTAAAATTATTTTAAGTATTCATATATCAGTATAATATTGCCATTTTTAATTTTTTGTTTGTTTAAGAAATCAATTGACTTCTGACGGCTGGATTTTTCCCTTTATCCAAAGGGACATTCGGGCAACTTACTCACATATCTGCACTTGGTAAAACCCAATTCTATTTTGAAAAGAGAAGCGCGGTGGCACCTGTGTGATTTCTTGAGTGGTTATTTCTATTGCATGCTCTTCCTCGCTGCTATCATCCAAAGTTGGTCTGTTTAAATGCTTGTCATGCAGACTGGCAAGTTCTTTCATCTTCTGTTTTATTCTGGATATTTCATATTGAATCTTAAAACAAAATTTGAAAAAAAGAAGGGCAACATTAGAAACTTAAGTGAAGAAAGCATTCCAGACAATAGTAATTTTTTTTAAAAAAACCCACTTGGTTATATTTTTAAAAATACATATTGGCTTTTTATAGAAAAATGCTATTCAATTTCAGCCATATACACACAAGTGTGTGTGTGTGGGGGGGGGGGGGAAGCCAGCATATTTTGAGTTCAGATCACTTCCGAAACGGTTGGTCTTTCACCGTCTTGACCAAGAAACTGAATTCCGTCAAAACTAGACTGATGAAATACAGATTGTTCTCAACTTACAACTATTCAGCCACGCGAGCGATTGTGGGTGCACCTCGCTTCACCCACATAACACCTATCCTCCGTGAGCTGCACTGGCTACCTGTCGATCTCCGGATACGCTTCAAGTTGCTACTTGTCACTCATAAAGCCCTCCATGGTAGTGGATCTGGGTACTTGAGAGACCGCCTACTGCCAATTACCTCCACACGACCCATTAGATCTCACCGATTGGGCCTCCTCCGGGTTCCATCTGCGGGTCAATGCCGACTGGCGACCATGCGGAGGAGGGCCTTCTCGGTGGCAGCTCCGACCCTATGGAACGATCTCCCCATGGAGATTCGCACCCTCACCACTCTCCAGACCTTCCGCACAGCCATTAGAATCTGGCTATCCCGACTTCCGGGGAGTGGCCTGTCGCCGGTCGGCAGCTTAACAGAGCTGCCCCCAGAATTCAGGATCGTTATCTACTCAATATCAAGAAGATAACTCTTTTTTCAGACAAGAAAAAAGCAGTGAGGAATCTCAGCTGGTAAGAATCTTCTTTGAAGTTCACAGTTTGTTTCTTTGTGAGCTGTGGACGGAGGGGGAGGGTCAACCCAAAGCTGAGTCATTCAACTCCGACCTGAACTTCGCAGCTGTTATTCACAGCACGAGACAGGATCCCCTCCCCCTCAGGACAATCTTTAGAAAAGAGACTATTAAAAATCAATACGAGCAAAGACCAACTTGTGAACTTTTAAACCTCTCCCTATCTGAAATACCAGCTTCAATGTTATAAAAACCTCTTTTGCTTAATTGTCTTCAAAATGGCGTTTACAGCTTCTGCATCTGTTATCTCCGGCTTCCTGCTACAGAAGTAAAGAAATAATCTCTTATAATTTAATTAGAGCTACTCCCTTAAAGCTTTCAAGACTCTTTGTTGATTCAGACACATTCCAAACATTCTAAACGGACTTTCTCTTTTGAAATCCTCCGTAAAACCCCTTGGAAAAAAAAAAAAGAAAAAAAAAAGAAGGGAAAAAAGGGGGGGGGAGGAATTTCTTTTTCTCCACATAGCACAGTGGATTAGTAATTTAGAATAAATAATTAAAACCAAAATATAATGGCATCCAAATCAACCTCTGTTAAATTACCTCCGAAAACGTCTCCCATACCTGGCACAAAGTTGCAGCCCCCACCATCTATGCCCCCTAGTGGAGATGTACTAACAAAAGAATTTTTTCTGGAAATGTTCAAAGAATCCAGAGAACAGAACTTAGAAATGTTTAAAGAATTCAGAGAACAGAATCTAGAAATGATTAAAGATTTCAAAGATGAAATAAGGAATGAGATGGAAGTTCTATATGACAAATTTGATACCAGGGTCACTAAAATGAATGATAATATGATGGGAATTGTAAATGTGATAACAGAATATATTTCTGGAATGGAAGATAATTTAGAAACTCTCAATGAAGCTAAAACTAACCTGATATCCAAAACTGAAGTGGTGGAACAAAAAATTGATAATGCTGAAAAACAAATTATTATGATACAGTATAAGCAGATGGAGCTTGCATTAAGAGTGAGGGGGCTGCGTGAAGAAAAGCAGGAGAACTTAAAGCAAATGTTTTCTGAAGCTTTTGACCGTCTGGTGGGAAAACCGGGATCCAATTTTGATTGGCAGATTGACAGGATTTTTCGTGTTAACTCATGGGCGGCAAAACAAAGGCAACTTCCCCGAGACGTGGTAATATACTTTGTTACAAGAGAATCTAGAAATATGATACTACAAGAGTCCTATAATACTAAGCTTCAAATTGGTGGACAGGACCTGATTGTTCTGAAAGAAATACCGCCTCAGATGCTAAGAGCCAGAAGAGATTATGCTTTTCTGGTGGAAGAGCTCAGAAGGCGCCAGATACAGTACAGATGGGATGCCCCATTCGGTATTATAGTTACAATGGACAAACAAAGATATCGTCTCAGCTCTGTATGGAAAGCTCGCGATTTCTATCATAAGATCCTGAAGATGGGATACCCTGAACCTTCGGGATATGGTGAAAAACCACGAGACGAACAAGATAAACAGCAAACCACACAACCATCAGATAAAATGTATCATCTCCCTCTTCCGGAAGGGCAAGGAGTCAAGGAAAAAAGATCCAACCGCAAGACCACCAGACAAACGGATAAACAAGCTACTATGCAACAATCTCAACAATCATTGGCCACTGACCAAGGAGCTACTGCAACAAGCTCAGAAGCTGTGGGAGGAGCCAAACCAAAGGTGAGACAGGCCTTGCGGGAGGGCTCTAAAAAAGCTTCAGGCAACCAAAAATGACAACTAAGATTTTGACATGGAATGTTAACGGATTGAACTCTCCACAGAAAAGAAAGAAAATATTTCATTATCTTAAACAGTTTAAGAATGACATAATTTGCTTGCAAGAAACTCATATCAAATCAACCGATCAAAAATATTTGTTTAACCCCAAACTGGGCCAACATTTTGCGACCTCAGCCATGGAAAAGAAAAATGGCATAGTAATATATTTAAGAAAAGACATTAAAGCTGAGCTAATTGAAGCAGATCCCTTTGGAAGATATATTGCATTAGATTTAATCTTAGAAGGGAAAAAGACGTTACTTTTGGGAATTTATGCTCCTAATCAACAACAAGATGGATTTTATAGAAATCTCCATGCTAAATTAGTACAGTGGGATTTTGAGTCTTGTATATTAATGGGTGACTGGAATGGCATGATCGACACCAAAAGAGATAAGAAGACAGCTCGCCCGAACACCAAATTTCGAGCTAAGTTACCCAAACCCTTTTTTGACATGCTGGACGACTTTGAATTGCGAGACGCTTGGCGTGAGAGGCATGCAGAAGAATATGACTTTACCTTTTTTTCCAATAGACACCAATCTCTTTCAAGGATTGATTTTATACTAATTACAAATGATTTACTTTGTAGGGTGAAGAAGACAAAGATTATGGCGAGAGTTCTTTCAGACCATAATCCAGTCTGGATGGAATTGGGAAGGGTAGCCCAGGCAAGAAGGTCCTGGAGGTTGAATGAAAACCTATTTAGATATGAAAAGTATGTTAATGATTGTAAAAAATTGCTATCGGAATATTTTGTCTTCAATATGAACAAGGGTACATCTTTGGAATATGTATGGGATGCAAGCAAAGCGTATATGAGAGGACTATTAATGAATATAAATAAAATACATAGATACAAACAAGGGCAAAAACGAAAAGAATTGGAAGAGGAAATTAAAGGGAAAGAGTCAGAATTAACATTGAATCCAGGAGATACAAAGATTAGGGAAACAATTGCTATATTAAAATCTCAGTTTGATATGCTGATCTCTGACCAGGTAGCTACTAGTTTATTATATGCTAAACATAATACTTTCTGCAATGCAAATAAACCCGGTAGGTGGTTGGCTTATCAGATTAGAAAAAAAAGGAAAGCTCGAAATGTATCCAAATTGTGTCACAGAGGGAAGGAAGTGTTTCAACAGGAAGAGATTCAAAAGGTATTTCGGGAATTTTTTACAGAGTTGTATAAAGGGGATAAAATTAAGGACGGAGATATAGACAAATACCTAGATAAAGAGAAAATCCCCCTAGTCAGAGAAGAACATAGGCATAAGCTGAACCAACCTATAACCTCTGGGGAAATTTTGCAGGCAATTAAACAATTAAAGTTAGGGAAAGCACCAGGCACAGATGGTTTAACAGCTGTTTATTATAAATATCTACAGTTAGAAATGGTAGAACCCCTCAGAGAACTATTCAATAAAATTCAATCGGGAGGGAAAGTGCCTCCCTCGTGGAAGACTGCGTTCATATCGTTGATACCCAAAGAAGATCAAGACCTTACCCAACCAAAAAATTACAGACCTATTTCATTACTTAATGTAGATTATAAAATTTTTACTAAAATATTAGCAAATAGGCTAATGGGGGTAACTCAGCAACTGATACATACCGATCAAACTGGTTTTATACAGGGCAGACAGATGAAGGATAACGTTAGATTAATTATCAATGCTTTAGAATACCTGGGAAAGAACAATCAAATCCCGGCCGCATTCATATTTTTGGATGCGGAGAAAGCCTTTGATCGAGTTAATTGGCAATTCCTGCTGAAGACATTGCAAAAAATGCAGATAGGAGATGGCTTTTTACGGTCAATTGGTGCAATATATCAGCAGCAAACAGCCCAGATCATTGTCAATGGAAGTCTGACAGACTCCTTTCAAATTGAAAAAGGTACAAGACAGGGCTGTCCTCTGTCCCCATTATTGTTTATTATAACTTTGGAAATACTGTTGAATAAGATACGGGGCCTGGGCGGTCTAAAAGGGATCAAAATTAGACAGCAAGAATATAAAGTTCGTGCATTTGCGGATGATCTGGTTATAATATTGGAACAACCGCAGGAATCTAGTAGGGTATTATTGAATACGATCAATCAATATGGTCAAGTCTCGGGATTTAAAATAAATCTAGGAAAAACCAAAATAATAGCTATAAATATGACTATCAAACAGAAGGAAGAACTGGGGGCGACGCTAAGATGTGAGGTAGTTAAAAAAGTTAAATATCTTGGAGTTAATATCTCAATCTCAAATGGGAAATTATACAAGTATAATTATGAATCACTTTGGCATAGTACACAGTTGGAGTTGAAAAGGTGGGAAAAACTGCATTTGTCCTTGCTGGGTAGAATAGCGGCAGTAAAAATGAACATTTTACCAAAAATTTTATTTCTTTTTCAAATGTTACCAATACTTAAAAGAGATGCGAATCTTTTAGAATGGCAGAAGGGTATCAACAAATTTGTGTGGGCAGGAAAGAAGCCGAGGGTAAAGATGAAAATAATGCAAGATGCACGTGAAAGAGGAGGATTGAAATTACCTAACTTAAAATTATACTATGACGCAGTGGCATTATCTGCAATTAGTGATTGGATTCATCTAACTAATGACAGAATTTTGAATATCGAGGGATATGATTTGTTATATGGTTGGCATGCTTACCTGTTATTTAACAAAAAAACGGATAAGAAATTTAAAAATCACATCTTAAGAAATGCTTTATTGCGGGTTTGGAAGAAATATCAACATAAACTAAATGATAAAGTGCCCATGTGGGCAATTCCTAGACATGCAATTGAAAATATGAATGTAGAACAAAAACACGATAGAACCACCTATAGACAACTTCTTATCTCAGAAAGAGGGGTGATGGAACTAAAATCTTTAGAGGTACTTAAAGAAGAGAAGGTAGTTCAAACGTGGTTTCAGTATGGTCAACTACAAGCTAGGTGGAAAACAGATCAAAAAACTGGCTTTGTAAAAGTTGAGGATAATTTGTTTAAACAAATAAGAGATCAAAGCTCAATGCATATAAAGAGGATATATAATGTATTAGTACAGATGGATTCTGAAACGGAACTGATTAAGGATTGTATGATAAAATGGGCTCAGAATGTCGAGGAACCAATAATGCTTGAAACATGGGAAAGAATCTGGGTAAGAAATGTGAAATTTACACAAGCACAAAACTTGAGAGAAAATTTTTATAAGATGTTTTATAGATGGCACCTAGATCCTAAAAAGCTTGCCTCTATGTATCCAAATGTTCAACCTAAATGTTGGAGATGTGGTTCTTGTGATGCTACATATTTTCATATATGGTGGACATGTCGTAATGTTAAGGCATTTTGGATAAAAATATGGTGGATCCTGCAAAACATCTTTAAAAGAAGGATAAAATTTACCCCCCAGCTGTTTTTACTGGGTATATGCATTGATTTTACAGTAGCAGAGACTAATTTGATCCTGTATTTAATAACGGCAGCAAGACTCTTGGTGGCGCAGTATTGGAAGAAGAAAGATTTACCCACAATTCAAGAATGGACTTTGAAAGTTATGAACTTAGCCGAAATGGCCAAAATCTCAGCATATCTCAAAGAACATTCAAACGAGAGATACAAAAGAGACTGGAAAAAGTGGATTGATTACATAAAAAGTAAATATGGGACTAAAAAACTCCAGATAGCTTATGCTTAGTATCAGTAATAATTTAAATTGTTTAAAATTTGGGTAACAGTAAGAAGCTGAGTTCAATGTAGAGATATTTCAGACTGTGATTGTTCAAAAATTATACCAAGTATGGTCTTTGGGAAGTCGGGGGGAGGGAAGGGAGGTGGGGATTTAGGGGGAGGGGGGAGGGGGGAAATACAATATGTGTTAAATTCCATGATTGTATTTGTATACTGTGGCTTTTCAATGTTAGTGCGAAAATAGTACAAACCGAATATACTGGAAGGTAATAGATACCGAAGGAAAGAGTCGAGTGAAAGAAGAAGGAGGGTGGAGAGGGTGAGAGAGAGGAGGAGGAGAAGGGAGGGAGGGAATGGAGAGGGAGTGATAGGGTTAGAAAGAAGGGGAGGGGAAGTAGGCGTAGAGGGGTGTGTGAGAAGGAAGAATGAAAGTTGGAGGGGGTTGAAAGAGGGTGTATGGCAGGCCAAGGTGGTATACTGGGTTTGTATTGTAGAGGGCATTTTCTATATAAGTGAGGGCCGTGTTTATTATTCAATGTTATATGCCCTGATCAAGCACAGTGAATATGTGATTGTATAGAATGAAAACATAATAAAATATACATAAAAAAAAAAAAAAAAAAAAGAATCTGGCTATCCCGCCAGGCCTGGGGCTAAGATTGCACCCTCCCGAATGGTATGAATGTTGTGTTTTCTTTTAATTATATGTTGTTGTTTATGCAAAAGTCTGTTTCCCCTTTTCCCTTTCGGATGTGAGCCGCCCTGAGTCCCCCCAGGGAAAAGGGCGGCATACAAATAAACTTCTGAATCTGAATCTATTCATTTAGTGACTATTTGAAGTTACAATGGTTGTCAACCCTGAAGTTGGCCTGACTAAGGCCATTTTGAGACTTCAGAGCTGTCACACCAGGGAAGAGGGAGGGGGAGGAGGAAATAGAGATAGTTGGGGTGTTGTAGCCAACAAAATGCTTTCTCATGGGAACCAAGGATATTCCTGCAGGTGCTCGGAAGGAGGGAATTGGAGACACCTAGCAACTGGACAGCATCCTGATTGGACCATGTGACTCATTGTTTTGAGAAAGTGACAAACTTTCACTTTTAATCAGGTGAAAACCACGGGATATATTCCGAATCGGTTTTCACCAGCTGGCGCCAATATGACATATCCAATAAATCTAGTCTTTGAGGAACATGCCTGCCTCAGAATTTTGTTTGCTATGGGTATGTTACTTGGAACCCTGACATTGGCACTAAAAAAAGTTACTTATCACCATTTTGCACACTTAATTATCATTGCAGCATCCCCACGGTCACACGATCAAAATTCGGACGCCTGGCAACTGGCATTTATTTATGATGGCTGCAGTGTCCCAGGAGCATTTGATCACCTTTTGTGACCATCTGACACAGGCAAAATCCATGAGCAAACCAGATTCATTTAATAACCATGTTACTAACTTAACAACTGCAGGGATTCACTTAACAACTCTACCAAGAAAGGTCATATAAGGGGGGGGGGGAATATAACGTCAACAAGATATAATCCAGCTATTTCCTTAGGCATCTTATTTCCTTCAACCTTATGAATTTCCCCTTCCAGCTAATGCTAGTAACTTGAACCTTTGCAAATCAAATAGTTTCCCCTGTCAAAACTCTCCTCCTTTACAAATTGGAGAATACCATATATTCCCATATTAGGCCCCCATCCCCCTCTCTCTTAAAACTTAAAATATTGAAATAGATTGTAAAGAATTGTACAAATTGCAAAAAGCAAATTTACATTTGTCTATTTCATGGAGTTGGTTAGGTAGGTATTCCTATTAAATGTTTTTAGACCTGTAACTCTAAACACCACTTTTTAATTTTACATTCTTCCCTGAACATCGGAAGATTAAAAATTAAGTAAACAAAATATTGCCAGTTTTTACTACTGCTTTCCCAGAATTTATGCATATGTGGTTACATTCTTTATATACTTACTTCTTCTATACCATCAATCCACTTGGGAGACAACCTCTTAGATACACAGATTGCTGCTTCAGGATCTAAACTGATACCCGATACCAGTGCCATGCGATCATCTGCAAGCTGGAGAAAAATAGAAGAAAGGTGTTTTGTCTGTTGTGAATCAAAATGACACAGCTTCCAGATTCAGAAGAAAATAACTTGAACATTTAGGACTCAAAGCTCATGGTCTTCTGATTCTTTGCAACTCTTTGAGATTTCTTGGACACTAAACAAGGTTCTCTGGTGTGACAGCTGGTTATTTATTTATTTATATCCCACCTTTTTTATTTTGACACATAACTCAAGGCAAACAAACATATCCAATGCAGCTTCCTCCACCTATTTTCTCCCCCAACAACTCCGTGTGGTGGGTGTGGCTGAGAGAGAGAGAGTGACTGGCCCAAGGTCACCCAACTGGCTTAGGGGGCTAAGGAAAGACTAGAATTCACAGCCTCCCAGTTTCTAGTCTGGTGCTTTTACCACTAGACCAGTGATGGAGAACCTTTTTGGCACCGAGTGCCCAAAGCGCATGTGCGCACGTGCATACCCAAAATGCAACACACATATACTGCCCCCATCCCTCCTGTCCATGAGCGGGAGAGACCCGAAGACCAGCTGGCCGGTGGGGGGTGCGCACACATGCGCAGCGAAGCTGAGCTGGGGCAACAATGCACGTGCTCACAGAAAGGGCTCTGTATGCCACCTGTTGCCCGTGTGCCATAGATTCGCCAGCACTGCACTAGACCAAACTGACACTGTAACTGTAATGAGAGACAAATGAGAGACCATTGTTACATTACTCCATTTTAATTTAAATTTGCAAAGGAGAGCTGAATGTATTTCTTGAGATAAACATGTAAGACCATTATAAGAACCCACAAACTTGGCCAACATGCTTGCAAACAAACACACATCTAGGGTTATCTCTTCAGAACTCTGCAAAATACAGGGGTTTTATGGCAGAAAATCACATACAAGCTGATGTCCAAAGTTCTCTCAGGTTTAAGCCATTGGCTTAAGGCAAAGGCTGTGGCTCTGTACATAACACCTAAAATATTTCAATTTATGACTCATTCATACCGTTCGACAAACAAATTCCCAGGACAAGCTTCATTTCAAACACACTGTATATAAATGCAGTGTTTTATTTAAAACAGAAGCCAAGTTTGAAAAAAGTAAATCTAGTTAGGCTAGAAAAGCAGATGCACAATGAAAAAGAAGGGCTTGAAGAATTTAGGTCAAATGGAAAGAAGGCTCTCACTGCAATTTGATAAAGCAAAATTTAGTTCTGGACCCCTTCAAGAAGTTATAAAGAAAAGAAATTAGGTAGTATGAAATTATTTCAGCTTTTGTTATTTTCTATATTACTTTCCAAATATACATGTGCTTTTTATGCAGTTGAAGTAAAATTAATGCATGATAAATGATTTTGGGCCAAGCTGGTAACTATTAAAAGAACAACTTTATTTTACTATTTTCTTTTCAAAGACCAAAGAACATTTTATGTCCCAGGTAAGCTGTCTATCCATTTTCAACACATCAAAAAGATCTTTGAAGGTAGGTATAAACACCTCCATCCTGGTTTAAACCAAGATTGAGTTTGGAGCAAACTCCATATTTGATATAACATTCTTAGCCTTTGGAATGATGGGGTTTTAAAAAGCGCACTTCTAGTAGACTGGGTTTACGCATTGGACTAAGCCAAATTTGTGGTTTGGCAAAGCATGTTGAAAGAATCCAGCCAGTATAATTAGCAAACCGTTATGTTTCAGCACGTTGGGCAAAACCATCCTAATATAATTTATTTAACAAGTCATGGTTTAATAAATAACAACTTAGTTGGATGTGCAGAGTAAGTCACAGAGAGTGAATGAAACCGAAACCCAAAGAGCACAGTGGGAAAAAAACAGGACAGAGGGAGTTGGTTTGGGGGATCCATTCCAAATTAATCTATCGATCTGAGAATTTAGCTAAACTTGGATCCCGGTCTACATTGGCACTGTTCTTCCACTTAACATCCAGGCAAGTAGCTGCTGGCTGTCTTTCACAATAGGACCCATGAAAGGGTATTGTTTCTTCAGGAAGCTATATAAAAATCTACGGTTGGCTTTATAATTAAAGGAAGTGCTAGGCTTGATATATTAAAATTATTTATAGTTTACAACCTCTTTTGTTCAGATCTTGTTAGCTCCTGGTTTGAGAAAATGTTACACTTAAAGGAATTCTTAAAGCAACCCACCATATTAGACAGGGTGGCTCATCTGCAGTGCCAGCTCCGTTTTTAAAACTGGCCCTCGTGTCTTCCTACATTTAAGCTTAAAAACCTACCTGCACAATCAAACTCTACATTTCTTTCATTTCCAAGTAAACATGCCAGTTAAGACATTTTGGTATTCTTAGGTTTTTAGTCCTTTCTAGAAAAAGGAGATGGCAATTATGCTGAAGCTAAAGCTAATAAAATGTGTTTCTATACATCCAGAGCTTTAAAAGCAAATGTAAAAGGGAAATTTTGTGGGGCCCACATTACTAGCCGCCAGGGCTGCATGCGATCTGTGGGCCATAGATTGGATACACCTGGTTTAAACAGTAATATTTTAAATCCTGGTCAATATCCATGCATATTACAGTAAGCGAGAGAATGAAGTAAACCAGAGACAAAATCCAGATGACTATTTGCAAGTCAGTCTTCTGGTTTCTCTTTGGAAAACCCCTAGGAGGAATAACCCTAAGTTAAATGCAATAGTTGCCTTGCCAGAACAAGGCAACTTTGAATGATATTTTATAGATTAGACAAACAGCACAATACCTCATCCAGCTCCTGAGATGGTTTGGTGATCACATCAGCCCATCCATATAGAGACAGCAAAAAATTTTAAGAGAGGGAAACAAAAAGAACAGGACAGAGCACAGGGTACAGTCAGTTGAAGGAATGCAAGTATTTTATTGATCAACATTGGCAGATTATCACAGAAAACAAAACAGTCTTTTAAAGCAGTATCAGTTTTCAAGTGGATTTCACATTCGGCCTGCTGCATATTGTATTTTTCCTTTCAATATATTTCTAACCATGTTCTTGATCTGTAAAGAAATGCACGTTTTAGGAGCTTTACATTACAAACTTTTTAAAACGTTCGTTAAGGAAATAAAAAGAAAACCAAGGCACAAACAGTATAAATTGCTTAATATGATAGTGGATCCAGAACTTTCTACTTAACCTAGCCATTAAAAGAAATCCTAGTTTAGAGGATCTGATTCCAACTTAATTCAGTTACACGACACCTGAAAATAATACAACTATATATTTACCAAATTGATATGCTGCCCATCATGTCAAAGCGATTCTACGGTGGCTTAAAGATAAATGTAAAGGTTCCCCTTGCACATATGTGCTAGTCGTTCCCAACTCTAGGGGGCAGTGCTAATCTCCGTTTCAAAACCAAAGAGCCAGCGTTGTCCAAAGATGTCTCCTTGGTTATGTGGCCGGTATGACTAGACACTGAAAGGGCACGGAACACTGTTACCTTCCCACCAAAGGTGGTTCCTATTTTTCTACTTGCATTTTACATGCTTTCGAACTGCTGGGTTGGCAGAAGCTGGGACAAGTAACAAGAGCTCACTCTTATGCGGCGCTAGGGATTTGAACCGCCGCAACCTTTCTGATCAACAGGCTCAGCGTCTTAGCCACTGAGTCCCTTTACGGTGGCTTACAAATATTCAATTAAAATGCACCATAAACATTAAAACAATAAATAGGGGATCTTAAATTTAAGATTTAAACTATATAACCATAAAATATTTAAAAAGAATCAATTGGCTTACGTACGTATGACATTTTAATAAAACAGGAAAAAAGTCAAAGATTACATGCAGATCATTCATTACAGAAAGTCTGTATGGGCAACATTCATTAACCAATCTCTAAATTGGATTAGTTTCAGAATCAAGTGTGGCCAAGTTGAAGCCAAAAGAATTCTCAAGTCAACACTGTTCCTGTTTTTAAGAAGGCGGCGTCACTACACAGAGAATTGCACCAATGGATTTCTCAATTAGCAGGACTGGATGAATTCTTGAGGGCGCTTGCTGTCTAGCCATAACTTCCATCCCTAATTTAGTCTTTATTTTTTTTGCCTTTTAAACAAATGGAGCTCCAGTTATCCTTTCTAGCAGGTCAAAAGAGGAAAAAAAGAAATAAGGCACAATATGTAGAGGTGATGTAACTGGGGAGGGGGGCAACTAGGACAGTTTAAAAAGTAAAAAGAAAGCACATGACAGATATGATTTCTTCATGCAGATGGAAATAGATGTCATACTAAGGACTTCTTATGTAGACTTAATCTGCTCTTCATTAGTGCTGGAACAACTGTTTATTTTAGAGGTGTCCAAACTTGGCAACTTGTGGAGCTGAACTCCCAAAATTCTTCAGCCAGCTAAGCTGGCTGGAGAATTCTGAGAGTTCAACTCCACAAGTCTTAAAGTTGCCAAGTTTGGGGGGCCCTGGTTTATATTGTTGTCCATCCTTCTTTCTATTAAGAGTTTAGATCTTTCCAATAATTTCAGCTACCAAGAATGCTGCTCTATTCTGCAGAGATACCTGTCTGTCTTTCTTTAACACCAATATGCCTGTTGGCTTAAAGTCCTTTTGTTTCAGTGCTGCAAAGGTCTATAAATGTAACCTATCAGGATTATTCAGCTATTTTTTCTAGCAACTCGGTGGCTTCAACTGCCTCCTTTGATCACACCCACAGAACACAGTCCACCTCAAAAGGCAGACTGGCATGCCTTTCACATTAAGCTGATTATTATTTTATAGTCTTCTTTAACTGATTATACTCTTCTCTAGCATTTCAAAACTGCTGAGAACTCCATGGTGACTTTTGTACAGCCTTTTCAGTCATTTCCACTCTATCACTTTGAGGAATAATTCTGGAAATACTACAAGACCAAAATAGCAACGACTATTCTGACTGCACACTGCAGGAATCAGCCTCCCACCCACCCAAGGAGGGAGGGCTGGATAATGGATCTACTTAAAGCTCTCAGATTTTCATACTGCCAGCTAAAAGACAGTCAATTGAAAAATTGATATATATCCTGCCAGTTAACTGCCGGGGAGGAAAATGGTGGGTTATTTTATTAAAATTGCAGTTGTAAACTCAGGCTTGGTGCCATGGGTGCCTCAACTTATGACTGTTGTGAGTTATGATGGAAATTCTGGGCTTCATTAGGGACATAAATGGAGAACCATTTGTATTCAGCTGCTACGGCTTCTATTAGCAGATCCGTTGTATATAAAGGATGAGGAAGAAACATTCCTCTAGAGTTTTCCAAAGTGGTCAATATCAACCTCAAAAGCTGATGGGGGCTGATGTTATTCATAGTAAAGGTAAAAAGAGGTAAAGGTTAAAATAGTATTTATTAAATTTTCAAATATGTTTGGGGGGAATGTCAATAAATCTGAAACTTCATGGAGGGGTCAATGAACTGAAGAATTTGAGGACTCCCTTTTTAGTCTAATTCAAAAACATCAAGATAAATTAGGTAATTTTAGGTAATAACAATCTGTAGCCTGTACCTCTGCTATAAATTACTTTCCTACATCCACTCTCAGGAAAAATGTGGTTCTATCAGCACTATAACAATAGAACCATATGAACTATTGCTAACTTTGCACCATCAACTTTCTGTGTTTAATACTAGATAAAAGCTTTTGGGAAGGTATTCGAAATATATTGTGTTAATACTACTCTGAAACTCCCCATTATGGACTCTACGTAGTTGTGCCCAGCAACCTTAGGGGTTGATAACAAGGTATTCCAACTTTAAAAGAAATCTCCTGATTTCCAACACTTTCTATTTTGATATTGAAACAGGCCATTTTGTACCACCAAGAGGCTTTTTCAAGGGCACTCAATGGGTTAAAAATGGCATGAGAAAGTACAGGGCTACATTCATTTTAACGTCCCCTTTATGTCTACTTGTATCATTATAAAAGGCATTTCAACCATCACAAAATACAGTCTAGGTAGGTCCTCCCAAATATTTCCAATCATAGTGACAAGTATTCACTAGTTTTATTTTTTAGTGCAGCTTTGAGGTTATGGCATAAAATGCTTGTTTTGGGTTTTTTTTTGGGGGGGGGGAACCTGAGTTTTTCTGAGTTTGTTCAAGCGAAAAGAAAAATTGATATCAGATGTCCTTGCCAGGTTGACTGGGAAATCATAAGAAAAAGCAATCAGCCAGGCAAGTCTATTTCAACTCTTACAGTTTCTAAGCTATATCAATATCTGACCACAAGCACTTTCAGTTGATGGGATGAATAAGGATCTATCATTTTGCATTATAAAATAATTATTATACATGCACTATTGATTAGAAAATGGAGAAGAAATAAATATCCCCTCATCCAAAAAACCAACAAGCAAAAAACACCCAACACAACAAAATGAATTAAATATTGTGGAATTTAATTCCCGAGCAATAAAGACATCTATTTCTGGTCCCTTTGTTATTATCCTTAGCTGGTTAAAAACCAAAACTGATTACATCTATACAGAGCATGTTTTTACAACAAATGTATAGAATGATTCACCTTTAGAAAAAAGCCTAGCATTAGCTTTATTATGGAATCGTAGAGTACAATATTAAACCATAAAAAGTGAACTACTGTTCTGCTGGATTGGCTCCCCGTCCCATGTAAATTTAGCAGTCTTCTGATAGGGTGGCAGGGAGGGGGGGGGCAATCTTCTGCTTAAGGACACCCTCTGTTCTCCCAGTAGACGGCCTTCAATATGCTGGCATAACACAGCCATTGATCCCAGTAACATCCATGAATCAGTCCAACCTCCTTTGATCAGACTGAGCCAAACTGGTAGCCCGCACTATGAAAATAAGAGATTTGTTGGATCAGACCCATCTAAATCCAGCATTCCGTGTCACACAACAGTTGACCAGGTGCGCTTATAGTAAGTCCATTCTACCGTGTTTTCCCGAAAATAAGACACTTATTTTCTTTTGACACCCCCCCCCCGAACTAAGCGCCTGGCCTTATTTTCGGGGAGGCCTTATTATTTTTGAGATGCGGTGAGCGTGGTCACCTCATGGCTGCTGCTGTGTTATATTTTCAGGGGAGGGTTTATTTTAGCGCATGCGCTCAAAAGCCCGATTGGGCTTGTTATTCGGGGAGGTCTTATTTTCAGGGAAACAGGGTACTAAGGGCTGCCTAGCAAAAAGGCGGGCAAATATATCTGAAAGAAACCTGTTAGGCCAACCAGATCTCATAGATTGGGAGAAAAGCAGAGTGGATTCAGGAGGGGGGGCAGAGGGAGACACCCAGAAAGAAAGAAAGAAAGACATGCTGGCTATCTTTTAAGGGGGTTGGCACACACAAACAAGCGGTATCATGTGGGATACAGTAGGATGAAGGGAGACTCACCGCAGCAGCCATGCTACGTGAAGTCAGAGGACTGGAGGAGCTGTAACTACTCACTTGCTCGGCCAGCAGCTGCCGGCTTTGGATGGCGTTGTTCCGCAACAACAAGTACGCGTCTGTTAAACGCCGGGTGGCCATGCCTGAAAGTTTCCTACAGGTCCTTCTAGGACCCCCCCCCCCTCCCTGCCCCGCTGAGAGCCTGCAGGAGCCCCGCTCAGGCTTAACCCCAAGGGATCCCCCACCACCACCAGGGCAGCTTCCCGGCGGGACCCGGTTCTTAAAACGGCGCCCGGTATGATGGAACGGCCGCTGCAAAGGGCTTCCCGCGGGGGCTTTCCCTGCAAGGGTTCCCCATGCGGTTCTTCAGTCCCTGCCTGCCCGGAGGCCGAAGCTCCTTCCAAGGAAGCGCCTCCTCCTAAGGGAAAGCGCGCCCCTCCACCCACCCAGACGCCCCCGGGAGCCTCCCCGTGTTAGTCTCCCTGCGAGCAAACGCCGCCCCCCCTCCAAGGGGAGCCCTGCAAGGTTTCCTGCGGGCGGCGCTGCGGCTGCTCTTCTTCCTCCTCCTCCTCCCCGCCGCTGGCAGGGCACGGAAGGGAACCAGCCCTGACTTCCTCCGGTGTGCGCCCTAGCCTTGCTCGCCCGCCCGCCCACCCTGACTGCAATCACGGCCCGGCCCGGCTCGGCTCACTTCCGCCTAGTCCGGCGCTCAAATCCTTCCCCGGCTGGCCCCGAAAGAGGCGTGAAACTAAAAGTTCCGGAGAAGGTAGAAGGTGGAACCGCGGGACAAAGAGGCGCGGCGCTTTGGGGGCTGACCCTCTATCGCTGGCTCCCGTTCGACGCGATAAGGTTCGGTGCTCTTGCGTGCGTGGCCTGAAGAAGCTGGAGTTAAAAGGCGGAGAAGAAAGTGGTAAGGAGGGTATTTCTCAACCTCAGCAATGTTGAGATGGGGAGATTTCAGTTAAGATTAACCACCGGTTCAGAACTCCTTGTTTTGCCAGCCTCGCTGAATTCACGCAGCTCGCTAGACTAGGCTAAGTAGAATCGATTTTAATTTACGTAGGCAACTAATTAAATCTAAGTAACCACTGATTAAAAGTAATGGCCTGAAAAATAAGGTACCCCATTTATGAAATTAATTGACGCGTCTCCCTGTAAATATTAATCATGCATTCTGCCCATCCTCCTAACAGAAATCGCAGGAAAGAAAGAGCCCTTTAAGAAGAGACAGGGCAGCTACTTGTCTCAAACTGCATAAGGTCTCCTGCTTGAGCAGGGGGTTGGA
The DNA here is from genome assembly GCF_051295495.1 of Thamnophis sirtalis. Taxonomy (NCBI): domain Eukaryota; kingdom Metazoa; phylum Chordata; class Lepidosauria; order Squamata; family Natricidae; genus Thamnophis; species Thamnophis sirtalis. The sequence goes on along the minus strand of NW_028261387.1, from coordinate 83,695,552 downwards.
CTAGAAGACCTCCCAAGGTCCCTTCCAGCTCTATTCCGAGTAATTTAACTGTGAGAATACAGCCGTAGTCTTAGCATGTTGTAGGAGCCAGATCACCGTCTTAATCCATAATTTGTTTGGCATAGCACTTTAGGTATGCAATTGCAGTTTGTAAAGCTGGGCTTGTGTGTTGTGTGGATTCGGCTGCTGGGTGGAATGTACCAGTGGTGCGTTCCGGCTCACGTTGCAACCGGTACGCTGAAAAATGGGCCGTTTTTGGGAGGTCTGCAGATTGCAAAACCTTTTTTTTTTAAATTGCCTCTTCAAAATCTGGTGCATCTTATACTCCAAAAATATGGTATATGTTCTTCTCAAGCACAAAAAATGTCCCCCCCAAAAATTGCACATCTGATTTTTCTGTTGAAAGATCTTACAACTTTTGTTTTGTTCTTTTTATATGCAGCTTGAAAAGACAGTAGATGGAGCTAATGCATAATAAAAATATAGAATTTACCACTTTGATTCTAATATTTTCCAAAATTAGATGTCCTTAGAACAGTGTTTCTCAACCTTGGCGACTTTAAGTCCTGTGGACTTCAACTGCCAGAATCCCCCAGCCAGCACAGCTGGCTGGGGAATTCTGGGAGTTGAAGTCCACAGGACTTAAAGTCGCCAAGGTTGAGAAACACTGCCTTAGATTAGAAGAAGGCTGTGTAAACTCACAGGATTTATAGAGGATTTATTTCATGTTTTGCTACCTCCACCCCAAAGTTCATTTAAGACAAAGTTTTGGCCTTTCCTTAGTTGTTCCAAAAAACAGAGGTAATTCTCAACATGCGACTGGTCGCTTAGCAACTGTTTAAATTTACTGCAGACATCTCCAGAGCTGCCTACGACCTGGTTTCGAAGTTCTGATTGCTGCCTCTCACAAGATTGCATTTTTTGGTGCTTGGCAGCTAGCTTCCATTTTAAAAAAAATTTCATTTATTTATTTATTAAATTTTTATACCGCCCATCTCCCCATAAGGCAAAGCCACTTGCAGAATCCCGCAGCCATGTGACTGCCATTTACAACATTGTTGCTGGAAAACGGCATTTATTTCCAGCATCTGGCAAATATCGCTCAATGATTACAATGGGTTTGCTTAATAAAACTGCATTCATTATGAGCCATGGTGGTGCAGTGGTGAAAATGCAATACTGCAGGCTACTTCTGCTGACTGCCAGCTATTGGTTCTTTCTTAGTTGGTTCTCTCCTTGGTGAGTTACTTCTTTTGCTCTGTCTTCGGGTGGTTTGGAGAATACGTTGACACCCCCCCCCCCCACCCACCCCCGTCTTCTGTGTGGCAGCTCCTCATATATAGGAACACTGCTATTTTGTCACCCCAGTCCTTCTTTTTATGAAACTAGACATACCCAGTTCCTGCAATTGTTCTTCATATGTTTTAGTCTCCAGTCCCCTAATCATCTTTGTTGCTCTTCTCTGCACTCTTTCTAGAGTCTCAACTTTTAAAAAAATATTATGGCGACCAAAACTGGATGCAATATTCCAATTGTGGCCTTACCAAGGCATTAGAAAGTAGTCACATGATCTTGATTCGATCCCTCTTTTTATGCAGCCTAGAACTGTGTTGGCTTTTTTCGCAGCTGTAGCACACTGCTGGCTGATATTTAAGTGATTGTCCATTAGGACTCCAAGATCCCTCTCACAGTTACTACTATTGAGCCAGGTGCCACCTATTCTTTAACCGTGCATTTGGTTTTTCTTGCCTTTAACGTTAAGTTAACTTTAAGTTATGGCAGACTTCATAAGGTTATTGTAACAAAATTAATTGGCTGACAGGGCAAAATCCCATCCACACCCATTGCTTACAGCAGTGGTTCCCAAACTTGGCAACTTTAAGACTTGGGGACTTCAACTCCCAGAATTCTCCAGCCAGCAGAGCTGGCTGGAGAATTCTGGGAGTTGAAGTCCACAAGTCTTAAAGTTGCCAAGTTTGGGAACCACTGGCTTACAGCATGAACAAGGGACAGTGGTTATTTCCAGCATAGTGCTGCATCTAAAAAACATTTTGCCATTAACAGCAAAACAGCTCTCACTATAGTACATAATCAGACTCCTTAGGTTTTCCCAAAATGATCCCAAGATCCTGATAGCAAATCAGAGCCCTAGAATTTCCTGCCACAATTCAAAATTCTTATAATCATTCTTTAAAAAAAATAAAATCCCAATTTTTCTTCCTTTGCAGGCTAGAACTCCACAACAAATAAATAAAGTGTGATCTTCCTCCCCTGAGTTGTACTCTATCTTTCATATCTATGCCAGTGGATAGCACATTTCTGGGTACATGTAAGAAACGTCACCTTAGATTATTCCTGTATTTTCTCTATTTGTCTTTGGAGTTTTTGATCCAGTAATATTTTTTCATGATAATGCCCAGCTCCTTTCCCAATGTTCTTGCATCTGAATGTTCCTCATTGTTAGGAGAATGGAGCAAGTTGATTGATAAAGAAGTGCTTGTGCTAATAAGAATATTCCAGTAATAATATTTAAAAAAATTGGTACTTCCCATTGTGAGCAGCAGGAGGCGTGCAAGAATGGCGTTTGAGGGCTAGACTCTTCCTTAAGTAATATATTCTGTACTCCATTGTGTCATTTGCCTGGTGCAGCACAATTTTTCCTGCCTCTGCCTTGCATTTAAATTTTATTTTCTGTAAGAATTCATTTGTACCGATCATTTTAACACTAAAGAGTGGACAAGTTGTAGAGATATGAATTGTTTTTAAAAGAAAAAGGAAGTCTATGCAGTTCAATAATTGACAATCATTTATGTCTGGGATTATCCAGACTTTCTGCAACTTCCAAATATATCACAGCTACAAGACCCCCCAAAACCCAGCCCCTGAACTGAGATGTTGCAGAGTTTTAGGATTTGGATGACTTGGCTGATCTAAGGTGAGAAGATCAAGTATGTTGAGTGAATGAGCATTGGGGAAAATGTTGAGTAATATGCGTGTTTTATTGCAAAACCATATGCTTTAACTAGAATTCTTTGCCTAAGAATATTAATGTACGGTGAAAACACAGAATACTCAGACACAAGCTATTTATATCTGTTCTGTTCTATTCTGCTACTATATGTCTGTAATCCTTGATTTACGACCCTCTCCGGGACCAAAATTCCATTGTAAATCATTGTAATCACAAGTTGATCAATTGGACCCAATTTTATGACAATTTTTATGGTGGTTGTTAAGCAAATCACCATGGATGTTAAGTGAATCCTGCAGTCATTAAGCAAATCCAGGTTTCCCAATGGTCGGGTTTTTTTTGCTGGAAATCAGCAAAACAGACCAGAAATCATGACCACGTGATTACAGGACATTGCAACTGGTTGTAAGTCACTGTTTCCAAGGCTGTTGTAACATCGAACCATTATTAAATGAATGCTAAGGATTGCCTATACTTATGTACACACACTGTAAGATATTTTACTTGAAAGTAAAGCACATATGTGTTGCTGGGAGTTGAATGGCTTATACATTTAATAAATGATGATGATGATGATGTCTGAAGGCAGAAGGCCTTCACATTTTCCTGCCCCAAATAGTGTCCCATAGAAATAAGAAGACAGCTGTACATCACAGAAAGCAACATTCCAGATGACAAATATGGAATATCTTAAGAAGGTTGCCATTCTTGGAACTACAACCAAAACTTTTAGAATCAATTGGGCCAGAAAGCAAACAAAAGAAGAATTGCTCTATTAAGTCCACCACAGCCAGTTTCACTCCACGCATGCCAGTTCAATAATAGCCATCAGTTTTCAGTCTTTGAAGATAGACTGCTTTGTCCACTGAGGATCAGAATAACAGAGTTGGAAGGGACCTTGGAGGTCTGCTGGTCCAATCACTTGCTCAAGCAGGAAACTCTATACAATTTCGGACTAATGGTTATCCAATCTCTTCTTTGAAATCTCCACTGTTGGAGCATTTGCAGCTTCCAGATGCAATTCGTTCCACCGATTAATTATTCTAACTGTCAGGAGATGTCTCCTTACTTCTAGGTTGCTTCTCTCCTTGATTAGTTTCCATCCATTGCTTCTTGTTCTGCTCTCTGGTGCTTTGGAGAATAGCTTGATCTACTTTTCCTTGTGGCAGCCCCCCAAATATTGGAACACTTCTATCATGCCCCCCCCCCAGTTCTTCTTTTCATTAAACTAGGCATACCCAATTTCTGCAACTGTTCTTTATATGTTTTAACCTACAGTCCCTTAATCATCTTTATGTTCTTCTTTACACTCTTTCTAGAACCTCAACATCTTTTTTATATCATGGCAACAGAAACGGAATGTAATATTCCAAGTGTGGTTTTACCAAGGCATCATAGCTAATTCTCACTGAAAAACTAACCATTTGTAAATGAAAACATTTGGACTTTTGTAGAAATCAAAGGAATCTGCTAACTCCTTTTCCAACTAATAAATATTATTAAAAGGCATAAGCTTTTGTAAGCTGCAGCTTTCTTGATGAGATGCAAACTCACAAAAGCTTATGCCTTTTTAATAATCTTTGTCAGAAAGATTGCTGTGAGACTTCTGATTTTTAAACTAACACAACTCTCCTCTTACAAAGACTACAATGGAGGACCTCTTTAGCTTCCTAAAGGACTTAGCAATAGCAATAGCAGTTAGACTTATATACCGCTTCATAGCGCTTTCAGCCCTCTCTAAGCGGTTTACAGAGTCAGCATATTGCCCCCAACAACAATCCGGGTCCTCATTTTACCCACCTTTCGGAAGGATGGAAGGCTGAGTCAACCCTGAGCCGGTGAGATTTGAACAGCCAAACTGCAGTCAGCTGAAGTAGCCTGCAGTGCTGCATTTAACCACTGTGCTACCTCGGCTCTTGAGGTGCAGATGTTCTTCCTTGGGCAATGAGTGCAACTGTCCAACAAGGGGTCTAGGACAACTTGCCGCAGCCAACTTGGCACAGCTAAGTCGCCATGGCCAACTCAACACAGCCAACTCACTATGGCCAACTCAACACAGCCAACTCACCATGGCCAACTCACCATGGCCAACTCAACACTGCCAATTTACCATGGTCAACTCACTGCAGCCAACTCGCCATGGCCAACTTGCGTGGGACAAGAGTTACACTTACATTGAAGAAATGGTAGAGGGACGAAATGAAGTGGGAATGAGAATTTTTTTTTTAAATAATTACATTGAATTGTTGAATTATCCCTCGATCAGTTGTCCCACAGTGAGTTGGCCATGGCAAGTTGTCCCATTCCACCACTAGGCACATCTTCCCAGTTCTGTTCATCTTTCTTTGTGTTCTCTGCACATCTGGAAGATCAAGTGAAGAGGATTCATGTATTGGCAGAATGCAGCATTGGATTCATCCCTCATTCCCATCTCTGCAGATCCAGCATTCAACGTGTCCGGATGCAGCTTTGCACAGACGTGTAGTTGAAAGGAAAGAAAGTTCAAAAGTAAATTGTGTTTGTTTTTGCTTGTTTGTCAAATCCATTAGATGCCTCATTCATGGAAGCAACTCTAGACAGTCTACACAATAATAAACTATTAAGGCAGAAGAAGGACACTTACAACAGGACTCAAATATTTTCTGCCTTTAGGGGAACTAGATTGTCTCTGTGTGCCTTTCTTTTAAGAGCCTTGTTAAATCGGAATAAAGCCTGAATGACATTCCGTCTGAAGAATACCAAAGTACCCAATTTTTCTTTCAAAGCAGTTTGCATTTTGGAGAAAGAGATTTTGAAGAACTCGGGAGCAAACTTCAGCTCCCAAAGTGAAACAGAAGGATGGCGAGAGCAAGTCTGATTCATTTTCCTTTTATTTAGTACATTTTGTACTTTGGATGAACTCCTTGAATACTTGGGCACGTGGACTCGTTAAAAGCCTTTGGAAATGAAGAAAGCTTCAGCTTCTGAAAGGATTGCAAAGTTAAGAGTCCAGCAGTAGGGATGGGGGCCTTCAAAGCACCACCTGCTTTTCTTCAGCATTATAGCGGATGAGGAATATTTATGTCCACGAAGCCCTGTTGCTTTTTGCAAGTGAGGAAGGTTTTGTATTGCTGTATAAGAGAAATGCAAGGATGCAGATGCTGCTCTGATTATTGCTCATTGCTCATTGCTTCAAAAGCAAGTTTTACAGGGGTTCATTCTGGTCAACATTTTTTTATTGAATTATAAAGTATTATTAAATACAAAAGAAATAGAAAAGCACTGGGGGGGAGGAAAGGAGAAGTGAGGAAAGATAAGAAAAAAAAGCATTGACTTCCTTCATCAGATCAGATTGACAGAGTTGGAAGGGACCTTATAGGTCATCTAGTCCAACCCCCCCTGCTCAAGCAGGAGATCCTATACCATTTCTGACAAATGGCAGTCCAATCTCTTCTTGAAAGTCTCAAGTGATGAAGCCCCCACAACCTCTGAAGGCAACTTCTGTTCCATTGGTTGATTGTTCTCACAATAAGTTCTTCCTTATTTCTAGGTTGAATCTCTCCTTGGTAAGTTTCCATCCATTATTCCTTGTCTGACCTTTGGGTGCTTTGGAAAATAGATTGACCCCTTCCTCTCTGTGGCAGCCCCTCAAATATTGGAACACTGCTATCCTGTCTCCCCTGGTCCTTCTCTTCACTAGACTAGCCATGCCCAGTTCCTGCAACCGTTCTTCATATGTTTTAGACTCCGGTCTCCTAATCCCCTTGGTTGCTCTTCTCTGCACTTTTTCTAGAGTCTCAACATCTTTCTTATAGTGTGGTGACCAAAACTGGATGAAGTACTCTAGGTGTGGTCTTACTAGGGCTTTATAGAGTGGTATCAGTACCTCACTTGATCTTGATTCTCTCTGTTACAGGGAAACTTAATAACATCAAATCACAACCTTTTGCTTTCTCGTAATATCAACAAGCCATTTCTATAGAGATCTATCAGTCTAACTGGTAAATCCCAAAGTCTAATTTTTATTCTTTTCCACATCACGCCCGAAGTTCAGAAGCGATCTCCACGTGGAAACAGAAATACTTATGTCCTTTTCTTGTAATAAAAATTGTCAATTTTGTCATTTCAGCCGACTCCATCAGCTTCTGCCACCATTCGTCCATGGTGGGAATCGAAGGGGTTCGTTCTGAAAGTATGAAGCAGCTGGAATAATGCTCTGCAGTCCCAGCAGGAAACCAGTTGTAGTATCTTAATGGACAGGAATTTGCTTATTTGGACCACCACTTCCTTCACTGAATGGAAGATGTTAGCTAAGAAGATTAAATATGAGGGGGGGGGTGTAAATTCCATTCTGTCTTATACAATTTAGGAGTTTGGGATTGCTGTGTGAAGATGCTCACAGGTTCCAGTCCAAATCTCTTTTTTTTTTTTGGCCTGGATAATGAATCATTAGAGTTTGCTGCCATAAAATCCTTTTTGTAGAGTCAACGCCAAACACTTTTACCAGATATTTATGTTATAGTGTTCTGAGGGAGAGAGAAAGAAGTAATATAATTCTTCCCATATTGTCATGAATGTCTTCTTGTTGTTTTAACACCTTAATGCTATGGACTTTCAGAGGGGGGGGGGGAAATGACGAAGTGTGAAGATGGTTCCAGTTAAAAATGGAGCCAACAACCATAGAAAAGAACAAAGAGTAGGTGACTAGACTGGTGCTTCAAATTTCTCCAGGCAGAGAGGGCCGGAGATGACCCACAAGTGCTCCAGAAAGTTGCTTCTCACAAAGAAACCAAAAGACAGCAGTTTCCGGTGGGTTTTGAGCACTGGGAGATAATGGATGAGCCATGGTGGTGCAGTGGTTAGAATGCAGTATTGTAGGCTGCAGTTTGGCAGTTCGATTCCCATCGACTCAAGGTTGCCTGAGCCTTCCATCCTTCTGAGGTCAGTAAAATGAGGACCCAGATGGTTGGGGGGCAATATATTTACTCTATAAACTGCTTAGAGAGGGCTGTGACCCGACAAATGCGCGAACGACAAAAGCGCGCCGACAAAACCGCGGCACTAAAACCGCGATGTCAAAAGTGCGCCGACAACAGCGCGCTGACAAAAGCGCGCCCGACAGAAGCGTGATTTAAGTTAAGGTAAGGTTTAGGGTTAGGTTTAGAGTTAGGGTTAGGGTTAGGTTTAGGGTTAGGTTTAGGATTAGGGTTATAGCGCGCTTCTGTCGGCGCGCTGTTGTCAGCGCGCTTCAGCACTCATTCGTTGGCGCGCTTTTGTCGGCGCGGTTTTGTCACCGTGGTTTAGTCAGGCGCGCTTTTGTCATTTGCGCATTTGTAGGTGAACCGAGAGGGCTATAAAGCATTGTAAAGCGGTTTATAAGTCTTAGTGCTATTGCTATCTTGCTCAAGAGCAAGGATTGGTATCTCTCCTCCCGGGGGAGAGCCTTCTCTGTTGCTGCTCCGGCCCTCTGGAACGAGCTCCCCGTGGAGATCCGGACCCTTACTACCCTCCCGGCCTTCCGTAAAGCTACTAAGTCCTGGCTGTTCCGGCAGGCTGGGGGCTGTTAAAGCACCCAGCCCTGTCTTAATTGTGACTGTTGTGGATTTTAAAATTGTTTGTATTGTCTTATTTATTCCCTCCCCTGTTTATTGTGAGCCGCCCGGAGTCCTTCGGGAGTGGGCGGCATACAAAAGCAATAAACCTAACCTAACCTAACCTTAAAAGGTCACTAAATTCACATGCTTTGTTTTCTAATCAGATTAGGAATTTGCTTGTTAACTACTTTTCAGCTTTTAGAGATCTTTGGAGCAAAAAGTCTGGGAAAAAACAGTTGGGTCTGATTTCAGTCCTTAATAAAAGAAAAATGTGCAAGCTTAAGAATTTTTAAAAAATTGATATAAACAGCAGAAAGCTGATTAAGACTTATATTTTAGAAAGTTATAAATGGATTAAGGATCTAGATAATATAAAATAAGATTTTGGAATTAATTATGAAGAAATCTTCCCACGGGAAAATGGACTTGGTTTGAATTTTTTTCTAAAATATAATAATCTAATCCATTTAAAAAAAATTGGACACTAGAGGAAACTAAAGATTTTAATTAAAGGAGAAAAATACATAAACCCAATTAACAGCTACAGAATAATACAAAATATTGTAACATTGGAAATACTGAAGGACACTTTTTAAAAAACGGAATGAGAAGTTAAGATCATCAATGTCAATAGTGATGTTTGCTTCTATGGGTAGACTATGTTCAAAATATGTTTTGGAAGAAAAGGAACACATTTTAACTGACAAGATAGACCCAGAGTTGAAACTGAAAGTGAATCTACAAATGAAAGCTACAAGAATGACATAGAAAAATATGTCTCATTGGACACATGAAAAAAACCAGTCAATGTTTAAAAATTTAAAAAGGAATTAAAAATAAAAAACAGAGTGACTTGGATAATTCTTATTGGATTTGCAAAAGAGGTTTGTTAAAGTTTGTATAAATCTTGTGAGAAGAGGCAAAAAAAAAAAAAGAGGAAAGTAATCCAATTCTATTGACATTACTTGAATGGACCAAAGTGTGTTAGAAGTAAAAGGAGGGATATAAAATTGGTTTATTTGATCAAGGTTAAAATAGATACATTGTTATTTCTGAATCTTAAATGACTTTTGCTAACACCAAGACTGAAATGATGATGTTTTAAGGATTTTGCTTATGGATAAGATAAGGGATATCTGACGAAGAGATAATTGGTGTAAATTAAGGGATGGAAAGTTACTAAAATTGTTTGTACTTGTGATGAACATTGGGGGTCCTCCCACCCCCTCCTCTCTCTCCATTTTTCCCTTTTGCATTTTTTACAAAACTAAAGGGCTTACTGTCACAATTATTATCTTTAATAAAATTATTTAAAAACAGTGCTGTGAAAACTATTGTTTTGTTCCTAATGAATACGTCTTCCCTTTTTGCAAGTTACCACTATGCAAATGAAGTCCCAGTTTATCTCAAATTATTAAGAAGCTGTGTAATGTTATTGGAGGTTTGGATTCAGCAGCAGCAGCTCTTATAAAGGATGGGTTCCTGAGCATATGCAGAATGCTAAAAGAACACCAACTAATTAAGTAGCAGAAGATCCCATTAAAAAGAAAAATGTTCATCAAATAACCGTTCACGGATGCAGAGTATATTCTATTCCAGCTGTCAATCAATGCTAGCATACATTCAATAGGTTTGAGTTCAAAGTTAAATTTATTAAGAAATGCACAAAACAGAATGCCACATTTCTACCCAAGCTACATTTTAAAGGGTGGGAAGCATACAAGAGAAAGAAAGAAAATATTTTCTTTGTTCCTTAAACACAGAAACTGGTTTAACTAACAGTAACTGAAGCATACTCCTCCATCAAAGCAGAAATGAACCTATTTCCCCTCTTTTTGGTCACGCTTTTAAAAAGCGGGCAAGGGTTGATTTTTCCAGAAAATTAATTGATTTATCTAACAGTACTGATTTATGTAGTTGATGCAGCTTCTCTATTCAGCCAAACTCTTGGCAGTTTACAGAGAGTAATAAAACGTGAAACATCAAAAATGCATAATAAGAATGCATTTACTTAATTAACATTGGCATAAAACGAATGTAAGTCACAATGGTCCATAGGTACTTCTCAGAGGATTTTTATTTTTGTGGAAAATCAGGACTTGTGTCAGCTTCCTGGAAAGTTGTACGGTTAAGTGGGAGGCCTCACCAAGACAGGTGGGGATCTTTAGGAGGTGCTCTCTGGTCCTCCAAATTCTCTGCCCTCTAAACTGGGCAGGCAAAATCTATCCAGAAAGGTAGATACTTTGGAAAAAGTGTTTTCTGTTTCGGGGATGTTGCATTTTTCTGCATTTTCTCTCTCTCAACCTCAATCCAGGCTTACGTCTTGGGAGGGGCATCATTTTACCACTGAAAATGAGAGGAACAACTAAGTGATGCATTTCCCAGTCTTTTGCTCTTCTACCTCTTATAGGAATATGTGATTTTAAAGCAGTGTTTCTCAACCTTGGCAACTTGAAGATGTCCGGACTTCAACTCCCAGAATTCCCCAGCCAGCATTCTCTGGCTGGGGAATTCTGGGAGTTGAAGTCCAGACATCTTCAAGTTGCCAAGGTTGAGAAACACTGTTTTAAAGCCACAGAACGTGTTTTTCAAGATGGCAAGCTGTTTCATTGGTTGATTGTTCTCACTGTAGAAAGTTATTCCTTATTTCTAGATTACTTTAATAACGGTTTATTATTATTTATGGTTTGCTTGTGTACCAAGAACTTCTCTCTCCAAACTGATCTCCCTATAAAATTCCTTTTTCAATATGAGATTATTTTTCTTCCTGGGGTATTTTTATGATTCTATTCTCTCACTCCACACTCTCCCAGCTGGCATCCAGGAATTGTGGTTTCTATCTATGTGCAACTGAGTGATGCATTTCCCAGTCTTTTGCTCTTCTACCTCTTATAGGAATATGTGATTTTAAAGCCACAGAACCCGTTTTTCAAGATTTTTCATTGCCTTTCTCCTTCAACCTCAGAAAGGAGGAAAGGTTTGCAAGCAAAACAAATGAAAGTTGTTCGGTTTACCTTTTGTTTTGTGTTATTGTACTCTTTTTTGCATTGTGTTTATGCAGTTAGGAATCCATACACAACTTTTTATTTATTTTAAAACTGCATTCCTGCAGTTGTGCATTTGACGCATACTGAACGAACATCTTATACCATCATCATAATACAGGTAGTCCTTGACTTATGATCACAATTGAGCCCAAAATTTACGTTGCTAAGTGAAGCATATGTTAATTTTCTGCGTTTTTCTCTCCTTTTTCTCTCCCAACATCAATCCTTACGTCATGGGAGGTACATCTTTTTAAGACTGAAAGTGAGAGGAACATTATTTCTCTGGTTTTGAAAGTAAAGTAGTCCTCAACGTATGACCACAATGGAGCCCATAATTTGTATTGCTAAGCGAGAAATTCGCTAAGTGAGTTTTGCCCCATTTGATGACTTTTCTCGCCACTGCTATTAAGTGAATCATTGCCGTGGTGAATTTAATAACCCGGTTGTTAAGTGAATCTGTCTTTCCCTTTGACTTTGGTTGTCAGAGGGTTTCAACAGGGGATCACATAACCCAGGGACACAGCAAGCGTCATAAACTGAGTCAGTAACAGCCAAATGTAAATCACCTGACCGTGGGGATGCGGCAACAATCACAAGTGTGAAAAATGGTTGTAAGTCCCTTTTTTCAATGCTGTTGTACCTTTGAATGGCCACTAAATGGACTGTTGTAAGTTGAGGACTACCTGCCATAGGCTTATGGAACATTTTCATGCCATCAACAAAAGGAATGCACTGATTTCTGTGGCACTAAGTTACGTTATATATTTTAAAATTTTAATTTATTTATTTATTTGTCAACAAGTCCTAGGAAACAAGTATGAAAACACATGGAAAAATGGCACAAATAAATAAGCAAATATAGCCATAAACACAAAAAAAGAGTACATATAAATGGGGACAGTAGGACAGGGATGGTAGGCACGCTGGTACGCTTATGCACGCCCCCTTAGGGACCTCTTAAGAAACGTGTAAGGCCCACGGTAGACAGTTCAAGGTAAAAGGTATGGGGGTTAGAGGAACTAACAACAGAATCAGGTAGGATTTTCCACACATTTACTACTCTATTGCCGAAATTGTTTTTCCTGCAATCAAGATTAGAGCGGATTACATTTAGTTTGAATCTATTGATAGCCCTTGTGTTATTGCAGTTGAAGTAAAGTACCGTATTTGTCAGAGTATAAGACATACCTTTTTCCCTAAAAAAAAAGGCTGAAAATCTGGGTGGGTCTTATACACTGAATACAGCATTTTTTGCCTCCTGAAACCCCGCCCCCTTCGCCAAAATGGCTGTGCAAAGCCTGTAGAAGACTTTCAGAGAGCTCCAGGGGCTGGGGAAGGCAGAAATGAGTGAAAAACGGGCTCAATTTTGCTCCCCCCAGCCCCCAAGAGCACTCTATAAGCCTTCTAAAGGCTATGTATGGAATTTTTTAAACAAAAAACAGGCCTGTTTTTGCGAAAAATGGGCTGCGTTTTCCTCGTTTTGGGTGGGGCACCCCCAGGAGCACTCTACAAGCCCCCTAAAAGCTATTCATGCCTTTTCTTGGGGGAGGGGGGAAACAACCAATCCCGTTTTTGCAAAAAACGGACCGTTTTTGGGAGGTTTGCAGTGTGCAAAAACTTTTTTTTTTTAATTTGCCTCTTCAAAACCTTGATGCGTCTTATACTCCGAAAAATATGATAGTCATTAACTGGTAGGATGCTATGGCAGATTATCTTGTGCATTAAGCTCAGGTTGGAACGTAGAACATATTTCAAGGTTATCCAGGCCTAAAATACCTCTGGACCCTCTCTAATGTTTTTATGTCCGAAATGCATTGCGGGCAATTGTGCTGGTACTCACACGTTCATTGGCATGTGCCTATGAAAAGCCACTGCTTTTGGAAAACAGAAAACATCCTAGCAATGATTCAGGTCCTATGTTACAGCCAACTCTGGTTAATGACCTTGGATGACCTTCAAATGTGCTTAGATGTGGGCCACTGCATACAAGGGACGACACATTTGCATGACCAGATTGGAGAACTGAAAAAATACTCTGGAAAAAGGCAATTCTAAAAGAAAGAAGAAGGAGACCCCCCCCCCTCACACACACACAGTTTTGCATTTTTCCTAAAAAGAGGAAACAGGCTGGACATCTCAGTGGAGTTGGGGGGAACTCAAGAGACACTTTACCTTTTTAACCACAATGTCCTCACAATTACAATGTCAAGCACGCCTGTGAGAGAACAATAGTGGTACTGTTTGCACTCGCCTTACTCCTCTAAAGCTTTTAATTGCACGTTGGAGACTAAGCTTCCGATCTTTTTTGCAGCCAACAGTTGTTACGTGACGCCTCTGTGCAATATAAATAGAAGCCACCTCTCCTTTTGATCAGTAGGCACAGGGGATGCTGTGCGATCACACATCTGGATTCCTCCAGTTTGCCTTATTTACTTAGCACCTGGGAAGTGAAATGTTGTGATGGGTTTCTTGGCAGAGTTGTGACTGGGAGAGGCTTCCCCGGAACTGTGGTTGCTGATTAGGAATGCTACTTGTCAATTTTAATTGGGTTTGGGATATTCTATTTAATCTTTTTTTTTAACTTTTGTATTATGTGTTCAGAGGTGGGTTCCTACCAGTTCGCACCTATTCGGTAGAACCGGTTCGTCAAATCTACCAAACCGGTTAGAAGAGGTTCCACCAGTGGACCCGGAAAGCAGGCCACACCTACAGAAGAGCTTCCAAACTTTTTTGAAACCCACCACTGGTCCTTGGATATGATTATTCTACACTATCATGCTCATATTTATAAAACTCAGTGCCTCTGTGAAAGGCAAGGATGACTACTGCGTTTGTGGTGCAATCAGAACATTGCGTGTGTTGAAGTTGTTTTAATGTAACCAAAGATGCCTTTTAAAAAACAAGTTTACATAATATTCTGATGCATGTCAGTGCTGTGTGTGAGGTAATTTAAGGTGGTTCTGACAAGTGTCGTCGGCATCTTCATATCCGGTCACATGGGCGGCAAGCCACTCCCACAAAGGAGGCCACACCCACAGAGTAGGTTCGAACAATTTTTGAAACCCACCACTGTATGTGTTCCTTTTAATGTTGTACGCCGCCCTGAGTCCTTGGGAGAAGGGCGGCATGTAAATCTAATAAACCTAAACTTAAACTTGGCTTTTCTCTTGAGGACAATCCCCCCAGGCATGATTTAAACTTGATTTCAATGAGGGCTGCATCAGGGTTGTGTCTAACCCTGAGGGGCCAAGTGGGTGTGGCTGGGGTGGGCACGGCCAGCTCAACGTCCTCCAACCGTCGACTGTGACGGTCTCCTGCAGCCCTCTGCCAGCGAAAATGGAGCTCCATTTTCTCTGGCAGAGGCCCTGCAGGCCGGTTCTTCAGTGTTTCCAGGAAGGCCCTGGAGGCCAGATCTAAATCCCCTGCGTGCTGCATCTGGCCTGCGGGCCTTGGGTTTGACACCTCTGGTTTAATCCATTTAAACATACCACGATCGGGAGCTGTTTCCAAGAACATTAGCTGCAGAGCCCCTAAAACAGAGGTGTCTTTCTACATGGCATTTTAACAATTGATTTAAAAAAAAAAACTTTTTATGATATTGGTGCATATCCCTCTCTTGAAATAATAATGCAAGACTCCGTCTTTGCGTAACGGATGGGAGAGCAACGGCTGTCGTAGTGCAGTATAGCACTAGCACTTAGACCAGTGTTTCTCAACGTTGGCAACTTGAAGATGCCTGGACTTCAACTCCCAGAATTCCCCAGCCAGCGAATGCTGGCTGGGGAATTCTGGGAGTTGAAGTCCAGACATCTTCAAGTTGCCAACGTTGAGAAACACTGACTTAGACTTATATACTGCTTCGCAGTGCTTTACAGCCCTCTCTAAGTGGTTTACAGAGTCAGCATGTTGCCCCCCAACAAGCTGGATCCTCATTTTACCATCCTCGGAAGGATTAAAGGCTGAATCAACTGAGTCAACCTTGAGCCTGGTGAGATTCAAACTGCCAAACTGCTGGCAACTGGCAGTCAGCAGAAGTAGCCTGCAGTACTGCATTCTAACCACTGCGCTACCATGGCTCTACATTTGTCTACTTGCACTTTCAAGCTTTTGAACTGCTAAGTAGGCAGGAGCTAAGCAAAAACAGGCGCTCACCCCATTGTGCAATGCTTGGGTTTCGAACCTGGGCTGTCAGCTTTCGGACAAAGCCCAGCATCTTAACCACTGAGCCATCACATCGTTATTGAAAAGACGTATGTGAAAATGTGAAAAGAAGAAATGCAAGATAAGGTACAGTAAAAAAGAAAAAAAAAACAGTATTGACCTACTTGTTGCAACAATGCCCTTCTGCACAATGCCTAGAATGGCATTTCAGCGGGTGTATTTCCTGCTTTGCTTTTGGCATTGCATCGCATGCCCAGGAAATGTGTGACACATTAAGCTTTTCATAGCTTTGACATCCCATTTTTGGCATTCTATACCCTTCCAGGCATTCTATAAAATGCCTAATTTCACACTCTGACGGTAACCGATACACCAGGCTCAACTAGCAGCATTTAAATCACTGCTTGTTAATAAGCTACATTTGGCTGGGTTCTCCCATTGTCCTACGCCATTCAATAAAACGATTTCTCCCGCCATTTCCCAGCGACTCATAAACTATTACTCTCCTCCAGGGGATGGGAAAAGATGATCTTTCCCATTTTGGCTTTGCAGATAATGTCACACTAAAGCAGCCAAGGCTCTAATGCTGCTCCATCGTCCCTCACCTCGTAAGTTAAGTGACAGGAGAAAGTGCAATCAAGAGTGACCATTTTGCCTGGCCAAAGTTTCTCTTCTCTCCCAGCCAAGTCATTAGCAGCAAGATAATATAACTAATTTCTGTTCACAAAGAGTTGGGCAGCTTCTTTGTGGCCTGAAGTTCTCACAGCCCAGCTCAGAACATTTTGGACCAAGGAGCCAGGGGACAATAAAATGCTGCAATAAAATAAAATTCTTTGTTTGACAATCAAAGAGGCAAGAGAGAAAAAAATTGGATGCTTCTAGCAGGCATGTGACCGTGGCACGACAAAACCGCGCTCGACTAAAGCACGCCCGATTAAACCGCGGCGCTGACGTCATCAACAGGGCGACAACAGCGAGCGCGGAGAAAGAAGGGCACTTTAAATAGCGCTTTGAAAGCAAGCCGATTCAAGTTAAGGTAAGGGTTAGGTTTAGGGTTAGGTTTAGGTTTAGGGTTAGGTTTAGGGTTAGGTTAAGGGTTAGGGTTAGGTTTAGGGTTAGGTTAAGGGTTAGGTTTAGGGTTAGGTTTAGGGTTAGGTTAAGGGTTAGGTTTAGGATTAGGTTTAGGGGGGTTAGGTTTAGGTTTAGGGGTTAATTTTAGGTTTAGCGTTTACAGTGTGCTTTTTTCTCCGCGCTGTTGTCGCGCTGTGATGACGTCAGCTACGCGGTTTCGTCGAGCGCGGTTCAGTCGAACGCGGTTTTGTGGTGGAACCGCATGTGACAACTCCAAAAATTCCTACATGATTCAGCCTCCGAATCTTTCCTTTTTTGCAACCCTTAAACAATCACAAATTGAACAGGTAAGTCCTCAACTTACCACAGTTCCCTTAATGAGCGTTCAAAGTTACAACAAAGTGACTTACGACCATTTTTCACACTTGTGATTGTGTTGCAGGATCCTCAAGGTCAAATGATTTTACATTCGGATGTTTGACAACTGACTCACATTTATGACGCTTGCCGTGTCCCGGGGTTATGTGATCCCCTGCTGAAACCCTCTGACAAGCAAAGTCAATGGGGAAGCCAGATTTCACTTAACAACGATGTATCTAATTTAACAATTGCAGTGATTCACTTAACGAATGCGACAAGAAAAGTCATCAAATGGGGCAAAACTCACTTAACACATTTTTTGCTTAGCAACATAAATTACGGGCTCCATTGTGGTCATATGTTGAGGACTACTTTACTTTCAAAAGCAGAGAAATAATGTTCCTCTCATTTTCAGTGTTACAATGATGTACCTTCCAAGATGTAAGGATTGATGTTGAGAGAACAAAAGAGAGAAAAATGCAGAAAATTAACATATGCTTCACTTAGCAACGTACATTTTGGGATCATAAGTCAAGGACTACCTGCATTATTATGATGATATATAATGTTCGTTCAGTATGTGTCAAATGCACATCTGCAGGAATGCAGTTTTAAAATAAATAAAAAGTTGTGTATGGATTCCTAACTGCATAAACACAATGCAAAAAAGAGTACAATAACACAAAACAAAAGGTAAACTGAACAACTTTCTTTTTTTTTTTTTTTGCTTGCAAACGTTTCCTCCTTTCTGAGGTTGAAGGAGAAAGGCAGTGAAAAATCTTGAAAACCGGGTTCTGTGGCTTTAAAATAACATATTTCTATAAGAGGTAGAAGAGCAAAAGACTGGGAAATGCATCACTCAGTTGCACATAGATAGAAACCACAATTCCTGGGTGCCAGCTGGGAGTGAGAGAATATAATCATAAAAATACCCCAGGAAGAAAAATAATTTGATATTGAAAAAGGAATTTTATAGGGAGATCAGTTTGGGGAGAGAACTTCTTGGTACACAAGTAAACCATAAATAATAATAAACCGTTATTAAAATAACCTAGAAATAAGGAAGAACTTTCTGACAGTGAGAACAATCAACCAATGGAACAGAAGTTGCCTTCGGAATTTGTGGGAGCTTTATCACTTGAGACTTTCAAGAAAAGATTGGACTGCCATTTGTCAGAAATGGTGTAGGGTCTCCTGCTTGAGTGGGGGGTTGGACTAGATGACCTATAAGGTCCCTTCCAATTCTGTCAATCTGATCTGATGAAGGAAGTCAATACTTCTTTTTCTTATCTTTCCTCACTTCTCCTTTCCTCCCAACTCTGTTAAACTGTTAAAGGAGTCCCTGCAGATTTTACTCTGCTAGCTGTTGCCGACTCTAGGGGGCGATGCTCACCTCTGCTTCAAGGTCATTGAGCCCAGCACTGTTGAAAAACACTTCCGTGGTCACATGGCCAGCATGATGACACAGAGTGCTCTTACTTTCCCACTGAAGTCCAACTTCTTCTATTGACTTTGCTTGTTGGAAGCTGCAAACCACGATCATATGACCCCAAAGATGGTGCCACAGTCATAACTTCAAGGACGGGTTGTAAATAAGTTTTTTCAATGTAACTTCGTAACTTTGAATTGTCATTAAACAAACAGTCTCAAAGTGAAGACTATCTGTGTTAAATAAATGGAGAATTGAACACTCTTACTCACCCACAGGGATGCAGGGATTTATTTTATAAGAAAGAAAGGAAGGAAGGAAGGAAGGAAGAAAGAAAGAAAGAAAGAAAGAAAGAGAGGAAGGAAGGAAGGAAGGAAAGGAAGGAAGGAAGGAAGAAAGAAAGAAAGAAAGAAAGAAAGAAAGAAAGAAAGAAAGAAAGAAAGAGAATGCAAATGATCAACTGTCTACAGGAAGTATAAACCCTTCTATTCAGGGATGGGATTCAGCCCGTTCAGACTGTTTTAGGCGAACCAGATGTTAACTTTACATCTGGTTTGCCAAACCCATAGTTAAAAGGACTGGCTGGCCCTGCCTGCCCTGCCCCACCCCTCCCAGGAGTCTCCACATGTCCCGTTTTGGATGCCAGGTAAGTATAGGGCCCATGTGGACGCTCTGGGAGGGTGAAAAACGGGCTTCTGGAAACTCCCCGGAGCCCGGGGAGGCTGTTTTGCCCTCCCGGAGGCTCAAAAAAAGCCTTCAGACCCTAGGGAGGGTGAAAAGCCGTGGTGCAGGAAACTGGGGTAGGCTACACCCACCATGGCCACACCCACCCAGCAACTGGGAAGAGAACTAGTGGTTCAAAAATTTTAATCCCATACCTGCTTCAATTTCTCACCACCCAGTCAGAGCTGACGAAGTTTCTTGGATGAGAAGCGAAACCTTTTCAAAGAAAAACCAGAAAGTTCAGTTGCCACTTGAAAGAAAGCGCCTTTGGGACAAGCATGACTTGGATGACAGAGAATTTCCATAGATGTATTTTAAGAAAAACAAAATTTTGACCCAAATGTGAAGAGATTTTTTTCCTTTTCTCTCTCTTTTCTGTTTGTCCCACCCAGGTTAATGTTAAAATATTAAAACGTTCCTTTCTAAGCCTCCTCTTCATTAGAGCAGAAGGAATGGCTCTTCCACTTGGCTCAGTCTCCAGCAGCTTTCACCATCACGATCCAGATGGCTCCATTCACTGTTGACTTTTTGACCTCTTCCACAACTTTCCTTATGTGGCTCTCCAGCAGTTTGGGATTTAATTTCTGGGTCCTTTGAAGAGTTGAAATCAGGTTGGTATGCAGCAGATGGCTTTGGAAGTTGGCTAAAACAGAATGAAGAATATCTGGAGAATGATGGGGCTTGCAGTATCTTGGCTTATTAGCCCAGATGAATATATTAGTATTATTATGTGGTTAATCTTTGATGAGATTCACAGCCTTTGGGGCTGGTTGGTAGCTCAACAGCTCGAGTCCTAACCAAGGACCTAGGAACTTTTAAGGTAACATCAAAGGATATAAGCTGTTCCAAGTAGGGTGGTTTTTTGTAGAATCAGAATGTTCAAGTCTGATAAATTTAAAATTTCCAAATAGCGAGGAAGCCCTTTAGGTATTGCTCCAAGGGCTCCAATTACAATCGGGACAACACACAATTTCTTTTTCCACAGTCGCTCAACCTCAATTTGCAAGTCCTGGTATTTTGTGATTTTTTTTTCTTGCTGTTTATCTTCAATTCGTGCATCTCCAGGTATTGCAATATCATTGAACCATACTTTTTTCTTTTCAATTATTGTTATGTCAGGTGTGTTGTAGGCCAAGTGCCTGTCAGTCTGGATTCTGAAGTCCCACAAGATCTTGACTTTCTCATTCTCTAAAATCTTCTCAACCTGATGGTCCCAGTGGTTTTTGCTGTACTCAGATCCAAACTTTTGGCACAATTTCCAGTGACTAATCTTAGCAACGCGGTCATGGTGTTGTAGGTAATCAGTTTGTGAAATTTTGCTGCACCCACTGATCAAGTGGTTGACTATCTCATCTTTCTTATTACATGCTGTTGGTGGTAACGTGTTGAATTTTTGCCTTCATGCAGTTTGTGGCTAAGGCTTGTTCTTGAACTGCCAAAATAAAGCCTTCTGTTTCTTTTTTCAGTACTCCTGATCTAAACCAGTTCCAAGTTAGTTTTTGGTCAGCTTTGCCTTCAATAATTTTCAAGTATTGGCCACGCATAGCTTTGCTTTTCCAATTTTCAGCTCGCTTCTCAATTATTTCTTTCTTATATTCAGCTTTTAACTTAGTTGTCTTCAAAAGGCCTCCTTTATTTACTTCCTTAATCACTGGTTCTTCACGTTTCTGGATGTAATCATTCAAGCTGTGCCTTTCTTTTTCCACAGTCTGCTTTACTTGTAGGAGTCCTCGACCACCCTCTGCTCTTGGTAGATATAATCGGTCAACATCACTTTTAGGGTGCAAAGCATGATTCATTGTCATAAGCTTCCTTGTTTTTCTGTCCAAATTGTCCAACTCCATCTGGGTCCAGTCAATTATTCCTGCAGAGTATCGAATTATAGGTATAGCCCAGGTATTTATGGCTTTTATGATGTTTCCTCCACTCAGTTTGGACTTTAATATCTTGCGAATTCGTTGAATGTACATGGCTGAGGTTAATTCCTTGACTTTATTATGCATTAAGTCAGAGGCCTCTAAAATCCCCAAGTACTTGTAGCCTTCTTTTGGTTTTACTGCCTTTATCATTTCTTCATTCTCAAGTTGTATTCCATCATCTTCTAGGACCTTGCCTGCTTTGGTTGCCATTGTTGCACATTTGTCAATTCCAAACTACATACCAATGTCTTGGCTAAATTATTTTGTGCTTTCAATTAATAAATTCAGTTCAGCTTTTGTTTTACCAAACAGCTTCAAATCATCCATGTACACTATGAAATTTTCAGTCCTTTCTTTGCAAGTTCGTATCCACAATTCATCTTCTTCAAAATGATTGTCAATGGTAGCATTGAGAGTACAAAAAGTAGGGGAGAAAGGGAATCACCCAGGAAAATGCCTCATTTAATTTCAACTTCACCGAGTTCTTCTCCATTAGCCATAAGCTTTGTTTTCCAGAAGTTCATTAAAGTTTCCATGAATTTTTGTATGTTGCTGCGGATGCCAAAGATTTTCAGGCATTTCTTGATCCAGCTGTGGGGAACTGAATCAAACGCTTTCTTATAGTCTATCCGAGCCATGAACAGCTTGGTTCATCTTTTCTTTGAATTCTTTAGGATTAGCTTGTCAATCAGCAGTTGGTCCTTTGTTCCTCTTGAATTTTTGCAGCATCCTTTCTGTTCTATAGGAAGCAAGTTATTTCTTTCCAAGTATCCATAAATTTGGTTTGCAATGAAAACAGTAAGGAGCTTGTATGTTGTTGGCAAACAGGTGATTGGCCTATAGTTTCCAGGGTCCTTTCCTTTTTCTTTATCTTTTTGGATCAAAAATGTCCTTCCAGTTGTCATCCATTCATCATTTTCAGGTGTTTTTGAGATCTGGTTCATTTGGGCTGCCAATCTTTTGTGCAATATTATAAGTGCCTTTAGCCAGAAACCATGTAGCTCATCTGGTCCAGGTGCACTCCAATGCTTCACTTTTCTTGACTGCCTTTGCACCATTTCTTTTGTTGTTGCTGTTGTTGTTGTTGTTGTTGTTATATTTTGGGAGATTCTGCTAAGTTTTTTTATATAGCAGTGGACTTATATACCGCTTCATAGGCCTTTCAGGCCTCTCTAAGCGGTTTACAGAGAGTCAGCATATTGCCCCCAACAATCTGGGTCCTCATTTTACCCACCTCGGAAGGATGGAAGGCTGAGTCAACCCTGAGCCGGTGAGATTTGAACCGCTGACCTGCTGATCTAGCAGTAGCCTGCAGTGCTGCATTTAACCACTGCGCCACCTTGGCTCTTGCAAAATGTCCTATGCTTTTATGATGACAGCTGTCAAGATTCTTTTGATTATGGTGGTAGACAAACCTGGAAAATAAATAAACTGAGACTTAGCAATGGCTCAACCCTATCATTGGATATATGAAGGATGAAATATGTATCTGCTGATAACATTCTTTAACAGAGATGGGGAACTGCTGGTACCAATAACAGCTTCCATCCAAGGGATTAACTACTTTTCAACAAGAGAGATTAATTATACATGCTATATAATTCCTCTGTCTGATGCTCCTTAGATGAGGTACTATAACAGTCATGGCTAACCTTTTTGTCGTCGCGGGCCAAAATTGCTTGAACGTGCTTGATAGTACGTGCATGCCCACACCCATAATGCAATGAACACATGACACACAAAACTCCCCGCACTCCCCTCATGCATGTGCACACGACCCCCTTCATGTCCCGTTTTGGGCCTAGCAGGTCTCTCTGAAGCCTCTTGGAGCCAAACATGGAGCTGTGGGGGGTGTACACCGTCCTCCCCATGGTCCACTCACCTCCCACACATGCATGTGTGACTCCCTGCACATGCACATGTGTCTCCTGCATGTGCCTTGCGCCCGTGCAGAGCAGAGGTGGGTTGCTGCCGGTTTGGCCCTGATTGGACCAACAGGAGGCTCTGCCCACCCATCTGGATGCTTCTGCGCATGCACGGGAGCACCCCCAAACCGGTAGAAAAATTGGCAACCCACCTCTGCAGCAGAGAAAATCAGCTGGTGGGAGGACTATGTGCATGTGTGAGGGAGCTGGGGGATGGTTCGCGTGCCATAGGTTTGCCATCAGGGAACTATAACTTCCAGGTTTCCAGAAGGGTGCTGGCTGGGGATTCTGGAATTCTGAAATCCCAACAAGTCTGGAGGACACTTCCTCAACAAAGTTGAGGCAGCCCCAAATTCATCCCACCCTCATCCTATGAAATGAGACAGAAGATGATGGAGAGGACATGTTTCTCTGAAAAACTATACATAAATTGGGCTGAAAATAGTGATTAACCCAACCATGCAAAAAAAATAATCCATAGAGAATTTAACTTGGGTCTCCCTAATACTTGACCAACACCTTATAACCATAATTTTATACTATAAACTGCAGAAGAGTGACACGATAGCACTCCAATATCTTAGAGGCTGCCACAAAGAAGAGGGGGACAACCTATTCTCCAAAGCACCTGAAGGCAGAACAAGAAGCAGTGGGTGGGAACTAATCAAGGAGAGAAGCAGTCTAGAACTAAGGAAAAATTTCCTGACAGAACAATTCATCGCTGGAACAACTTGCCTCCAGAATTTGTGAATGCTCCAACACTGGAAGTTTTTAAGAAGAGAGTGGAAAACCATTTGTCCAAATTAATGATTTAAGACCTCGATGGCAAATCTATGGCACGTGAAGTGGCACGCAGAGCGATCTCTCCAGGCACACGAGAGACGTTGCTTGTTGCTCTTCTGGGTTCCGGGAGAGCTGGAAACCAGAAGAACAGCTGCCCAGTGCACACAAGTGCACCGGGAAGATGATTTTGTGGTTTCCGGAGCGTGCATGTGCACCGACCAGCTGATCTTCCGATTTCCAGCACGCATGCATGCATGCGTGTGCGCGCGCGCGCGCACACACACACACACACACACACACCTTGTAAAATATGACTGCAGGATGCTGTAAACACCCATAAATGCAGCCATGCTGCTGAGCATCTGGTTTGATCCCATGACTGGGGAGGGGGCTCAGCCATTAGAATTTTGAACCAGGGTTGTAAGTCTCCTTTTTCGGGTTGTGACCAATCATAAGTCGAGGACTACATACTTCCTGTTTCTCCATATACAGACATGAATCCTTATTTGATGGATTGAAAATGGGGCAAAAAATATTTCATTCCAAACTCAGCTGCCAACATCAAGAAGTAATCATACTTCTGTACAGGTGGTCCTCGAGTTACGACCACAACTGAGCCCACAATTTCTGTTGTTAAGTGAGACATTTGTTAAGTGACTTTTGATACACTGTTCGACCTTTCTTGCCAGAGTTCTGCAAGTTGAAAAGTTAGTAACCCGGTTGTTAAATGAATCTGGCATCCCCATTGATTTTGATTGTCAAAAGGTCGCATAAGGGGACCACATGATCTTGGGACACCGCCATGGTCATAAGTATGAGTCAGTTGCCAAGCATCTAAATTTTGCTCACCTTCTCATGTGGCTGCTACAGAAGTTGCAACTGTGAAAAATGGCTATAAGTCACTTTTTTTCAGTGCGGTTGTAACTTTGAACGGTCACTAAATGAGACGTAAGTCAAGGATTGCGTGTAGCCTTACTCTGACTCCTTAGGGGAAAAAAACTATAGCAGCATAAAAGAAAGAAGTCTTCGTTTCCTTGGCAGATGTGTTTGCTTTTTTTAAAAACAAAATCTGAAATCTGCTAGCGGCTCCTTCCCCCTCATGTTAACAGAGCCTACAAGAAATAAAATATATTTCCATTCTCTTTAGCATTGGCTTGCTTAGCTTTTCACTGGACTCTACGTTCTGGATTTTTGTTATGGAAAGTGCCATCAATTACGTTTTCAATCAGTCAATGAGCAGAAGCGGCTATTGGCCAGATACACCTCATTTGTCCTCCCTGGGCGATAAAATTTCCCTACATCTCTAGTGAGCAGCGGTTGGATGCTCTCGCTTGGCTGGTTCGTGACAGCAGCTGGCCAAGGTTGCCTGGTGTGCGTCAAAGAGTGTTACCCAGTGGTGGGTTTCAAAAAAATTTGGAACCTCTTTTGTAGGTGTGGCCTGCTTTCCGGGTCCACTGGTGGAACCTCTTCTAACCGGTTCGGTAGATTTGACGAACCGGTTCTACCGAATAGGTGCGAACTGGTAGGAACCCACCTCTGGTGTTACCCATCTCCTTTATGACAGTTTATGACAGATGAAGGCAACTGTGGACTGCCATGGCTGAGTGTGATGATAATGGCAAGGGCCAGAAGTGAATCAGAATAAGAATAGAGCTGGAGGGGACTTTGGAGGTCTTCTAGTCCAACCCCCTGCTCAAGCAGGAGATCCTATACCGTTTCAGACAAGTTTCCTCTTAAAAACCTCCAGTGATGAAGCATCCAGAACTTCCGAGGGCAAGCTGTTCCACTGATTAATTGTCCTCACTGTTAGGAAGTTTCTCCTCAATTCCAGGTTCCTTCTCTCCCTGATTAGTTTCCATTCATAATTTCTTGTCCTGCCCTTTGGTGCTTTGGAAAATAAATTGATGCCCTCCTCTTTGTGGCAGCCCCTCAAATGTTGGAATACTGCTATCATGTCCTTCTTTTCTCTAGACCAGGGGTGGGCAACCCGCAGCTCTGGAGCTGCATGTGGCTCTTTCATCCTTCTGTTGCTGCTCCCTGTTGCTGGTTGGCTCCACAGTGGATAGGGCTTTCGGTTAGGACAGGTAGAGGGAAAAGGACACTGCACTAGGAGGAGACACTTATGGTGAGGGAACCGGACTTACGGTTGGCTCAAGAATTGAATGGGGAGCTTCCAGTAAGGACCTTTGTGGCTCTTTGAGTGTTTAAGGTTGCTGATCCCTGCTCTAGCCTAGCCAAACCCAAATCCTGCAACCGTTCTTCATATGTTTTCGTTTCCAGGTCTTTGATCACCTTAGTTGCTCTTCTTTGCACTTTTTCCAAACTCTCAACCTCTTTTTTTCAGAACGTGGTAACCAAAAATGGGCATCCCATATCATGTGGCTCCTTTTGCTGCAAGGACAAAAAAAAGCCCTCAATATCTCTAATTGAGAACAGTGGAAGCAGAAGTCCAGGTGTGATCATTGAAGCCATACTGAAGAAGTCACAAGTTTTACTTTAGGCAAGGACTTAATGGAAGGGTGGCCGGTGGTAAGTCAAACTGCCAGCATTGAAGTTGCCACGGATGTCTCATCGATAGTTTAGGACCTGTAATAATCTGGATTATACATATAAATAAAATCCCCTTTGAACTCAGCTGGACACTTGGTGATCTCCTGGGCCGATATATGTAATTTTGTTGGCAACGGTATGGGGGGTGATTTGCCATGCTGGAATGTTTCTTTCCACTTCCCAGCCTAGTCCATAGTCTGGGAATGTTTGGGTGTCAATCATCCAAGAATTTACCTACTTGGCTTTCTGAGGCTGAGCAAAATTGGCTTGCTGCTGCCATTTTACATTACGCAGAACAGGAGTGCAAGAAATTGCTGTCTGCCACCCTTTCTTTTTCAGTCTTTCCAGATGGTAGGATGGGTGCCAGAAATATTGACTTTCTGTTTTTTGAACCTGGGGCACTGGAGGGTTTAAGGAGCACAAGGGATGCTTTAAAACTTGCAGATCTTTAAACCGCTTATCAAAACTCCTGATGTGTCATAATATGGGCATGAGATGGTGGTATTCGTCCACATTACATACAGGAGTTCCGCTCTTATCAAGTCAGACTTCAAAATATCTTCTATGGAATCTCCAAAGCGTCACAAGATTTTGACAGATTTAGCCTTTTGAATTTTTGAATAGTTTTGATCATAAATCTAAAGGCAGATGGTGCCTTTAGATGTCCTGGCTCTTTCCTAAAGTTAAAATGAAAAGATTTCTTTTAAAAAGTACAGTGTAAATAAAACAAAAAAACAGAGGATAATTACTTGGTGGTATTAAATGAAGAACCACTGTGGCTTCTGAAAATTCTTCAAGCAGCCAAGATCGTTTGCCTTTCTAAAATGCACTAAAATTAATGGAAAATGAAGATGGAGACCCTCTGAAGACAAACCCAAATCCCCAGCCATTACCTTCAGTAGTACAGGTAGCCCTCGACTTACAACAGTTTGTTTAGTGACCATTTGAAGTTACAACGGCACTGAAAAAAGTGACTTTTGACCGCTTTTCACACTTACGACCATTGCAGCATTCTTATGGCCATGTGATCAAAATTCAGACTCTTGTAAACTTGACTCATACTTACGACGGTTGCAATATCCTGGGGTCACGTGTTCACCTATGACAAGCAAAGTCAATGGGGAAGCCCGATTTCCTTAACAACCGCCTTACTCATTCAACAAATGCAATAGCAATAGCAATAGCAGTTAGACTTATATACTGCTTCATAGGGCTTTCAGCCCTCTCTAAGCGGTTTACAGAGTCAGCATATCGCCCCCACAATCCGGGTCCTCATTTTACCCACCTCGGAAGGATGGAAGGCTGAGTCAACCCTGAGCCGGTGAGATTTGAACAGCCGAACTGCAGAACTGCAGTCAGCTGAAGTAGCCTGCAGTGCTGCATTTAACCACTGCGCCACTTCGGCCTGCAGTGATCCACTTAACAGTTGTGGCAAGAAAGGTCATAAAATGGGGCAAAGCTCACTTAACAAATGTTTCACTTAGCAACAGAAATGTTGTGCTCCATTGTGGCCGTAGGTCGAGGCCTACCTGTATACAATAACATGGCTCGCTAGTGACCACCACAACAAAAAAATTAGGTAAAGGTTTCCCTCGCACATATGTGCTAGTCGTTTCCGACTCTAGGGGGCAGTGCTCATCTCCGTTTCAAAGCCGAAGAGCCAGCGCTGTCCGAAGACGTCTCCGTGGTCATGTGGCCGTCATGACTAATCACCGAAGGCTCATGGAACGCTGTTACCTTCCCAACAAAGGTGGTTCCTATTTTTCTACTTGCATTTTTACGTGCTTTCGACCTGCTTGGTTGGCAGAAGCTGGGACAAGTAATGGGAGCTCACTCTGTTACACAGCGCTAGGGATTTAAACCACCGAACTGCCAACCTTTCTGACCCACAAGCTCAGTGACCTAGCCACTGAGCCACCGCGTTCCTCTAAAAAGAAAAATAGGGAGCAAACCCCCCCCCAAAAAAGAAAACGATAACAGCCTTTGAAGAATGAAGCTCTGTATTGTGTTACTTGCTCCTATCTTGCTATGAAAAAAAAAACCCCACTTATTTATTCATGGGCCTGGAAGCTATGTCTAGATGGGCTTAAATCATCCCCCATCTCCTAATAGCATTTATACTTTCACTTAATAACGAGGGTTATCGGATTGTTTGGAAATCGCAACCTACAACGGTTGGGCTGCATTATCTTCAGACGTTGGAGATTAATTGCTTGGATTTTCGGAGCAATCTGCAAAACCCACTGGCGCTCATTCAAGGCTTAGAGATTCCAGCTGCCTTTGCAAACTGTTTTCACCCCAATGCCTCCTACTATACAGTACAGTAGGGAGGAAAAGCAGATGGCGGATGATTGATAACAATGCTACGGCCATGCAGAGGATTTCTGTTGACATCACAAGGGGAAATGAAAGCAGCTTGAACAGCTTATAGCACTCTACCTCCTCCCCGGTTTCTTCTTTCCTATGATTTAGCTGCCATTTGCCATCTCTAATTTGTGCTGGGCTCCCCCTTAGTCCCCCCCCATCCAATTCCAACCTCCTTTCAGAGAAACAAACAGGGAGGAAGACCTCCCCCGCCCCTTCAAGTCCATTGTACTCAGAGTGTCTGTTTACGTTTTGATGTAAGCCGTGGCTTAGCATCCCCGCAGCCCAAACGAGCCTGAGATGATTCATCAGCCCGAACGATGCAAGCCCGTGTGTCCCCTTTCATTTCCGTTCATCCTTCCCAATGTGACATCAGTGAAATGAGATTTGGGCTAAACCTCTGGAGCACACTCAAAGAAGCCACGGCCACTGCGGTTTGGGGGGAAGGCAATAAGCGTGACAAATGGTTAAGAGAAAATCCTTATTGCACTATAATTGCTCCTCCTTATTCTGACATCAGGTGGGCTGGGAGTAGATCTGCAGTAAGATTTGGCTAAAGGGCTGGACTTATTTTTTTTCCATCCGTCTTTAGCCAAAAGAAATTTTAAACTCTATCATGGAAAAATCAAGAAGTTTTAGAATTTGCTCGGCCAAGCTCACACATCTACACACTGCCTCATAGTATAGAAATAGCAAATCGATGGAATCTGTATGGTTTGTCAGGGTGTTGTTGAAATGGTATGTTTACTGGAACACCTGGTATGTTTACTGGAACAGATCAAAGGAAGAGTCTCCCTAAGCCTCTATCTTCTTCTGATGTAGAGAATGGAAGAACCACATCCAAGCAACTCCAGCTAAGCACAGCTAGCTAATGGTGGACGATAGCCACTATCTTGTTCTTCCTTAACAATCATCTTAGTCCAGGAGTCTCAAACTCGATTTCATTGAGAGCCGCATTAGGGTTGCGTTTGACCGCCGGGGCGTGGCCAGGAGTGTGGCCATCTCGACGTCACTCGTGTCGGGGGCACCAGTGGCGGCCTGAGTACTCTGCCAGAAAAACCAGGTGCCTGAGCTCTGTTTTCAGCTGCAGTTGCCTCCTGCATCGTCTGCCAGCAAAAACAGAGTGCCGTTTTCGCTGGCAGAAGCACTGAGGGCCAGTCCTTTGCTGTTTCCAGGTCAGCCCTGTAGACCAGTTCTAAGCACCCTGCGGGCTGGATCCATCCTCCAGGCCTTGAGTTTGACACCCCTGTCTTAGTCTTTTCTAATCCTTGAATCCTAATCTATTCTTTGAATGTTCAAATAGGTACAAAAATTACACTGCCCCAATGGCAAAGCTCTCATCTGCCAAGGCTGGTAAATAATGTTGTCCTTATACTTTTGTTGTGGACCAAATGAAGAAAACTGATTGGTTGATTTCTTAACTTCATTCCCCACTTTTCCACCAAAGCATCAGCTGTACAGCAGGAGAAGAAGGGACCAGTTGCTCCTTTTAATATATATTAGACAACTCGTGACAACTCGTTTGAGTCATCCTTTCGGAGTTGCTTCCAATTGGATCCTTGCTAAAGTTAGGAGAAATGGACATGTTGCTATTCCTGTGGCATCACCCAGTGCTTTCAGCAACGTTGATGCCTTCAAAATGGGATCATAGGATATCCAGAGGAGTAGGGTGGGAACATCCCTGATCCCCAGCAACCAAAGAAAAAGGGAGTCTATGCTCATCATCAGAGTAGGTAAAAAAAAAAGATAAAAGACTCCCTGAGGATTTTACTCTACTAATCGTTGCTGATTATAGGGAGCGGTGCTCATCTCTGTTTCAAGGCCATTGAGCCAGTGTTATCCGAAGACATTTCTATGATCATGTAGCCAGCATGACATCACAGAGTGCTGTTACCTTCCCATTTATCCACTCGCATTTGCATACTTTCGAACTGCTAGGTTGGCAGGAATTAGGGTAAGGATGGGAGCTCCCCCCGTTGCATGGCTCGTGGGTCTTAAAGCTGGGTTGCTGACTTTCCAGCTGACAAGCCCAGCATTTTAACCGCTGAGCCAGGGGTGGGTTGCTGCTGGCATTACTGCCGGTTCGGTGCCCGTGCACAGTTGCCCATAAATACATCTGTGCATGCGCAGAACATTGTAAAGGGGGGGAAATCCATGCTGCGCTGACTGGGGAACCCACCTCTGTGCTGAGCCACCGCCTCATCCTACCCCATCAGAAGGGGATGCAGTTGAAAAATAAAATAGGAAAGGGAAGGACTAAGATGTAGTGTCTAATGTATTTGACCAATACCAAAGTGATTCTATTTCTAATATATCTGTAGTCACAGATGGAGACCAATAAGTAATTACAAAATATTTATTGAATTTTAACAACTACTGTAAATATACGTAGATGAACAGGGACCACCACTATTCCAGCCAGTTCTTTCTGAAGGCATTTGAGTCATAATTAATGTAGATCCATGTTGAGTTGAAAGATTTTAAGTGGAATACAGGGAACACTCTTAAACCCATTAACATTTATTCTGTTGGGCAAAAGAGCATTTACATCTTTTGTATATGTTTTTTATTCTTGTGTACCTCAAAAGCTTATTAAAATGTTTAAAGCTGTTAAGATACAATTACCTCAATTATTATTTTTAATGGTTTAATTATGAAGGTGATTTAATGCATTATTTTAGTCAGGTTTAAAGCCATTGAATTGTGCAATCGGTTATTGGATTACAGCTCCCACTGCATTTGCTGCAAACAATGAGAAATGTACTTTCATACCTATAAAAGTTGGAGAAAATACATTAGCTGTTGTGCTGTGGTGGGAGTATGCTGTTTTTTCACTGCAACAGATCAAAATGGCGGTACCCTAAAAATACATTTGTGTGGTGGTACATATCTGATTTACTGATAAATTAGTACGCTGGATTTCCAAATTCTGAATTTGCCAAGTATTGCATGGGCCAATTTCCACAAAAAGTCTATAATTTTCTTACTCCTTTTCTTTTCCTGGAAACCTTTACAAATTGGCACACATATTTTAATATGCTGCATAAAAATATTACTCATGTAAAATCAAGTCAACGCAACTTAAGAACAATGGAAAATTTATGAGCAGCAAATCATCTTAAATTGAGCTCAGTTTTAAGGAACGGCTTTGTTGAACAAATTCCTCCCGCTTCTCTCCCCCCCCCCCCCCGTTTTCAGAAAAGCTGGTTTCATATTCAATTCACATTAGGAATCTGCACATCTAATATGGACATAAGGATGTGGGCTAATTAAAAAAGTCAGAGAAAGATACTCTTCCCCATCTGTTGACGAAAATCATATTTTATGCATTTGCAGGCATGCATATTCCAATTTATTTCAAAACTTTTCATCCGTATCAAAAGCAGCATTGTTAGTTTTTAGAAAAGCATTGTGACAATGTTCCTAATTTTGCCAAAATGCCTGGTGTTACAAAAACTGCCACAAAGGTTAGAACTCTTATTGGTCAGGGAAAAATATCTGATTTCTTTTATTGGCTAGAAATTAATATTCTATTTCACTGATTTTATTTTTAAACAAAACAAAAGTAAAGATCTGAATTCATTTTAATTGCCAACTACTACAGCCTAACACCAGGATGTAGTTGTTGTTGTTCTTTTAAAAAAGTGTCTTCAAGCACATAGAATTCAGTGTTGAGTTAGAGTAAATTTACTCCACATTATTATTTTTAAAAGGAAATTTTCCCAGTGCAGACTTGTTAGGTTTATATCTCACTTTTTCTTCAAGAGCTCAAAGTGACTGTTTTATACTCTGTGAGGCAGGTTGAGTGGAATAAAAAGAGAAGACTAGCCCAAAATCACCCATTGACCTTCAGTGGCTAAGGTTGGACTTTAATATTGATCTTAGTCCTGATCCATTGCTTTAAACTGCTGTACCATATTTTTTTCCAGTGCATCCTCAGCTTTCAAAAATGTAATTACCCTGCTTTGTACATAGCATTCAAAGACACATACTATTTTTCTCATATAGGCTTTATATACTGAAGGGAGAGAGGGAAGGAAGGAAGGAGATGGGAATGAGAAAGGGAGGCACGGAAGGAGGGAGGGAGGGACAGAGGAGGGAGGGAAGGAAGAAAGGAAGGAGATGGGAATGAAAAAGTGAGGCACGGAAGGAGGGAGGGAGAGAGGAGGGAGGGAAAGAAGGAAGGCGATGGGAATGAAAAAGTGAGGCACAGAAGGAGGGAGGGAGAGAGGAGGGAGGGAAAGAAGGAAGGCGATGGGAATGAAAAAGGGAGGCACGGAAGGAGGAAGGGGGGGAGAGAGGAGGGAAGGAAGGAAGGAGATGGGAATGAAAAGGGAGGCACGGAAGGAGGAAGGGGGGAGGGAGAGAGGAGGGAAGGAAGGAGATGGGAATGAGAAGGAGGAAGGCATGGAAGGAGGGAAGGAGAGAGGGAGGGAAGGAAGGAGATGGGAATGAGAAAGGGAGGCACAGAATGAAGGAGGGAGGGAGAGGAGGGAGGGAAGGAAGGAAGGAGATGGGAATGAGAAGGAGGGAGGCATGGAAGGAGGGAAGGAGAGAGGAGGGAAGGAAGGAAGGAGATGGGAATGAGAAGGAGGGACGGAGGGAAGGATTGAAGGAAGGAGAGGGAGAGAAAGAAAGAAGAGCAAAGGAAAGGCTAGGTGGTGGAAACATCCCATTGTTACAATGATTTTGAAGCCCCCTGACCCAACAACATCAGTGTTTATTGTGCTTATTATATCATCCCAGCACAGTGTGGTTTTCTCCTCTTTCACCGAGACCACCCAGAAGCCAGGAAGGGTTGGACTGGATTGACAAAATGGAGCTGGCCGTCAAGAGCCCTTTGCATGCTGTTCAAGAATAATATGGCAAAGGAAGGAAGCCAAAGGAAGACCACAGAGAGTTGAAGTACATTTTCCACTCATGCCAAAAACTGTCCTAGCTAGTAGCATGAA
Source organism: Thamnophis sirtalis (assembly GCF_051295495.1). Lineage (NCBI taxonomy): Eukaryota > Metazoa > Chordata > Lepidosauria > Squamata > Natricidae > Thamnophis > Thamnophis sirtalis. The sequence goes on along the minus strand of NW_028261387.1, from coordinate 83,661,724 downwards.
TTAAGTCTCCACGTGTTGGGAACGGTTCCCAGAAGAATACCATCTTTGCAGGATTTCCACCCTACCTAGCCCACAGGTCCACCTGGATACCTGGGACATGGAAGATTACTGTCATCAGAAGAGATGGAAGAAATGGCCCCTGATGGAAAACACAGAAATGAACCCAGAGTTGCAATGGAGACGTGAGTTTGGGTTTCTACCTCAGAGATTCCTTATCATTATTAACACAAGACCTAGGAGGGAGAGTCAAACAGTGACCATTGGACTGTTGTTCTTTCTCAAGGAAGAGATTTGGGCATTATGTCCACATCTGATTTCAATGAAGGAAAAGCACGATTTAATGAGACCTAGATATAGGGGGAGAAATGCTCAATTATGATGGGCATTCGTGTGTGTTTGCACCAGTGATGGGATTCAATTTTTTTTTACCATCAGTTCTATAGGCGTGGCTTGGTGGGCATGACATGGCTTGGTGGGCGTGGCAGGGGAAGGATACTGTAAAATCTCCATTCCCTCCCCACTCCAGAGGAAGGTTATTGCAAAATTCCCATTTCCTCATGATCAGCTGGGACTCAGGAGGAAAAGAATAGATGGGGGCAGAACCTGTCAGAGGTGGTATTTACCAGATCTCCAGAACTGGTTAGAACCTGCTGAATACCACCTCTCGTCTGCACCTGTGTGCAGAAGAGGCCATTCTTGAGAGCTGCATAAAGGGAAGCTTTTCCCAGCAAGATAGACAAGACTCAACTAAGCAGGACATAAGAATTCAATAATTTTTGATAAGTAATTTTATTTATTCATATTTTATTTATTTATATTTTATTTTTAAGTAGTTTTATTCTTTTATAATAGTATATTAACTTTTTTTTACAATAGAATAATAGAATTGCAAGGTTCCTTCTAATTCTTTTATTCTATTCTAAAAAAAAAAAAAAGGTAAGAGGCTGTTAAAAAAGAATTCCAGCAATTGCTGTTTATCAAGTACTAGTCAATAACCTGTGGTTGCCTGGGTATTTATTTATAGGGGGAAATTGTCTGGACCAAATGTAATTTCTAATGTTGGATTTCCCCCCTTCCAGAGGGAGCCCCCTTGCGGAGTACTGTGAAGCTGTTACCATGGCAACTCCACTGCGCTGTACAGAAGCAGCCATTTTAAAGCAGTAGAGTAGAAGCTATTTTAAGGCACAACAGGCTGTATCTTAACAGAAACCCCCCCCCCCCCCCAGGGATTTTAGTGGTATCTTACTCCCACAGTATTTCGTTCCAGAGAGTAAGTGATCTGTGTACTGGTTGAAATTGCTCAAGGCGTTCCAGAGTTATGCTGGAACACACACACGAACATGCACACACGTTTTTATATATATCTAGATGAAACCTGTTTACAGTGAAATTAATATTTGGATTCCTGTACCTCTTTTTGCTCCTGAAGTTATGCACAGACTGAGTGACCCTCTGCTTTGGATAGCTGGTCTGGTTTGCATCTGTCTCTTGTTTTGGTAACAGATAAATCTGATATTGAGCTGTTTTCTTCTTCTTCTGATGATGAGAATTAATTCTCAGAAGTGGTCCTCTTCATATAAATCATATAGCAATGCTGTACCTGTTTCTTTAAATCATATTGTAAAATGTGATTGGTTGCTGTTTTCCTCAATCGGCCATAAGAGGGAGCCAGAACGACTGTTAGTTCTCTGTTTGTTAAATGCTGGGCTGATCTGATCTGAGTGTTTTGGAAGCTTACTGTTAGAAAGTACCGTGAGCTATTGTAAGTTTTGCAACTGTTAGCAAACTTTGAGTACTGAACTGATTATATGATACTGGACTATGTTATTTTGATTATCCCTTAACTGAAAGACATTGATGACTGACTGTCTTATCCGTGTATGACTTGGACTGTTTGATGGACTCTGATACCTCTATTTCCACCAAAGTAAAAGCCTATTTAAACTGCAATGTCTCTGTATTCTGGTTTGTGTGTTCTCCAACACGACTCTCACAACACTTCTCTGAATGGACTCACTCTCCCAACTGGGAGATTACCTAACAGTCATTTAATCTACATATTTGGCCACTATTCATACCTCTTTGTATATGACCCTGCCTCAAAGAAATACTTGTAGAAAGAGAGGTCAACTGAACATTCCTCTCAATCATCTTGTGCTACAAGTCTCGCCTTAGCCGTGAGAATTTTATTTCCTTCAAATAACCATGAAAGCTGTCTCTTTTTTTTCAACCTGAATGGCAATGGTTGTTTTTTTTAAAAAAAATGGACATATTGTCAGCATGTAGTTAACTGGGCTGTGTTCTATTTTCCTCAAAGAAAGAAAGCAGACACTGGCAAGTATCAGCCAAGAAATAAAGGAATAAGAGAGAGTGATAAAGTTGATGTAGCATCTCAGCCAAGAGTACAAACCAATAGATTCCACAAAGCAAGAATATAAATACACTAGCTGCTAGTATTTCCTGGCTGGAAACAGCAGGAGTTAATCTATGTATTTTTCACTTCCAGCATATTTTACCACTGTGACAAAGGTCTTTTCCATGTACAAGGCTCTCTCTCTACCTATAGTCTTCAAGTCAACCTTAACTCTTGGGGACTGCATCAAGAAATTCATGCTGTTGTTCTCATTTCTGACCTGATATCTTTGACCACAACCCTACTTTTATAGACTGTGGTACCAGTTCTTTAAACATTTCAGAGATAATTATATTCATAAGATCTGTAGAGATTCTCAGTCATCCAGGTCATGGTTGCCCCAAAGGTGCTTTTTCAGGAGGCAATTTTCTTGTTTTTTTTTCTTTTCAAGCTGTTTTGCTTCTCATCCAAGAAGCTTCTTCAGCTCTGACAGGATAGTAGGGAGTGGAAGCATTTATATTCCTTGCAGACAGCTGGTCATGTGCATCCTTTTGCATCCTGGATGACAGAGAATCTCTGCAGACTTTCAGCTATACAATTTGGGATGAACTCCCTTTGAATGGTGTGGAAGTAGGAATGGATTTCGAGATTGGAAATTCGAACCAGGAGCACTACTCAGGTGACCCTGAGGACACAAATAAGCCTCCAAGTGCTTCAATGACCCTCTAAAAGGTTGCAAATGACCAGCTGTTCTCAAAAGAAAAAACAAGAAAGCCCAGTCGCCTCCTGAAAAAAAGCACCATTGGGATATTCATCAGATCCCATCACAAATTTTCCAATGGGTTGGACATAGACCAAACCATGAAGTACATTATCCTCCCATAAAAGACGGCTTCCAATTCTGAAAGGCAGAAATTATGTCGCATGAAAATCACATTTCTGAGTTTGGTTGGTTACACAGTTGAGGAAGTACCAGGCAAAATCACATGGGATACGCATGTCAGTGGAGAAACTTAAGAACATTTCACAATTTTGTTTTGGACAAAGACTGGTTCTCCATTTGCTTGTTGCCCTTGGGCTATTGATGAACCGCATGACTCATCAAAGAAACTTGGATATGCCCCTAGGGTGCTCAACTGCAAGCAGAATTTTACATTGAATTAATTGAGATCTGGGTAACAACTCTGCAACTCCATGAGCTAATATGTCAGATTTGCTACTTGGACACGAAATGCTAGAACTGCACGTCAATGGCACTTCATTACATTTTCCAGTGTAGAGTGTAGTTATCTAGCTTCCCACAGGCTTTTTTAAATCATCAGAGTTACATTTAAATATAATATTCCATTTTAATAGTGAATGTTTTCTTTAAATCTATTTTAGAGATACGTAATAATTAAAATGACCTGTGTAGTATTGGAGATTTTCCACTGAGCCGAGATTAGATGATTTATAAAGTTCCTTCCAAATGATCTACGAGTCTAAGATTTTATTAGTTAATCAAATAAAAGTACTGTGAAAAGAGTGTATTTTAATAAAGCAGTCGAATGCATAATTTAAGGAAGATGTTAGTGTCTGTAAATTAAATGGCCACTTAAATTATTCTTTCAAAATTTGCTTAAATATATTGGGTGTACAGCTTGCAGATTAATCGCACTGTTCATTTCGTACTGCCCCCCCTCTTTTTTTTAAAAAAAGCTGGCTGGTTAGAAATCCTCATTTCAAATGGCAATTAATTACTTAGAATGGAGGGTATATCCTTGTAGGCTTTCTCTTTTGTCATCAGTGCCAAGATTGATGTTCCTTCCTGTTCTCAGCCTAAACTGTTTGCAAAGATCAGCAGCAACAGATGAGAGATGCCAAAAAAAAAAAAAAAAAAAAAAAGATACTGGGAAGGCAGCCCTTGGTGCTCTGCTATTTAGGGTCTTTCCATCAGGAAGAATAAAAAGGCATAGGTGGGCTACATACTATGTCAATTTGGTTTCCTCTCAATTCCTCATTTCACAACATCTTAGAAATCAGTATGAAACCAGCATGCATTACAATTTCCCAATCCATCTTGATTCCACCTTTTATCATGGGTCTCTCTCTAATTACCCATAATCATGGTGCAAGGCTGAGCACCAAAGAATTGAGGCCTTTGAACTATGGTTCTGGAGAAGACTCCTGCAAGTCCCTTGGACGGCAAGGCGATCAAACTGGTCAGTCCTAGAGGAGATCAACCCTGACTGCTCTTTAGAAGGCCAGATCCTGAAGATGAAACTCAGATACTTTGGCCACCTAATGAGAAGGAAGGACTCACTGGAGAAGAGCCTAATGCTAGGAAAGATTGAGGGCAAAAGAAGAAGGGGACGACAGAGAATGAGGTGGCTGGATGGAGTCACTGAGGTAGTAGGCATGACCTTAAATGGACTCCAGAGGATGGTAGAGGACAGGAAGGCCTAGAGGAATGTTGCCCATGGGGTCCTGATAGTATTATGTGTGTTTGTGTGTGTTTGTGTGTGTGTGTGTGTGTGTGTATGTGTATGTATGTATGTATATGTATGTGTGTGTGTAAACACACACACAAACACAATTTCCCCTTACACTTGCATTTCCAACAAACATTCAAAACAATCTTATGAATGTTTGATAATTTACCCGTTATATTCCATTTCTCTTTTGCTATTTGCTAAATTCAGTACATGCAATTCCTATTCTAATTGGATAGTTTTTTTTTAAAAAAAAGTGCACCCTAAAATCTGTGCATATGCTTATTTTTTCAAGCATTCACATACCTGTCAGCTGTTTTTCCTAATTGTTTTTGCATCCTTTCCTCCAGTAAACAGGCATTCCTGCGCCTTATTTGTATAAATCTATGCACTTTTTTTGGCAGACTTTTTAATATAACCTTATATTAAATTATTACATTGGCAAACTGCAGTGTGCAATTCAGAGAAATGAGCCTAAAACATAAAAACTGATGACAAAGCAGTGATGATTGGTGAAACATTCCTCAATGCATCTCTTCCGGGCTCTTCTTTTAAAGCCAAAATTCTCCTTTGGATGAAATGTGTCTTGAAATGTGCCTCTTGTTTTTCAGCAAGAAAGGCTGATTCCCAGCAAGCAGCACTTAGCACCGATTGAAGTTCCCAGCCAATTATTCTACAAAAGTCTGAATAAGAAACACATCACTTCTACTTGCAAACTCACTTGGCTCACTTGCCTAAGAGAACATGCTGTGCAGGTCAGGGTTAGGCCATTTCTGCCGGGATTACTGCCGATTTGGTGCACGTGCGTATTTGCCTATAAATAGATCTGCGCATGCACAGAACATTTTAAAAGGTCAAAAAAAAAGATGTCGCGGTGACTGGGGAACCGGTTCGGGGATGTGGTGAGCATGCCATCCCTACGGGTTCGAAGACCCAGTCACTATTTCCCCTACCGGTTCCACCAAACCGGTGCGAACCTGTAGGAACCCACCTCTGGTGCAGGTGTATCTGTGGGGAGGGGGGTCAAAAAGTCAAGATGGCAACTGCATTTATGAAACCGAAGTTTCACCTCTTGAAAATGGGCAGAAGGAATAACCATAAGGAGCAGAAGGAAGAACAGCAACTAAGGTAACACTCAGATAGCAGAGATTTGAGTCCATGGCAGACAAGTAATCTGTGCAAGCATCTCAGGCAATACTCTCCCTTGTTCTCACAAAGGGGAAGGGAAGAAGGAAGGAAGGAAGGAAGGAAGGAAGGAAGGAAGGAAGGAAGGAAGGAAGGAAGGAAGGAAGGAAGGAAGGAAGGAAGGAAGGAAGGAAGAAAGGAATAGCAATAGCACTTAGACATATACTACTTCATAGAGCTTTACAGCATCCTCTCAGCAGTTTATAGAGTCAGCATATTGCCCCCAACAATCTGTGTCCTCATTTTACCGATGTCAGAAACCTTGAGCCAGTGAGGCTCAAACTCCTGGCAGTGATCTGAATTAGCCTGCAATGCTGTATTCTAACTAGTGTACCACCATGGCCAGGAAGATGTCAGGGTTCCAAAAAACACCCCCAATGAAGTAAAACTCCGAGGCTTCAGTTTCCTCAAAGTTCCACTTTATTAGAGATGTCATGTTGGCACATCTGAAAGCTTCCAGGTTTTCCCCGTGACCCGTCAAAACCACGGAGGACAAAATCGCGCTCGATGAAACCGCGCATTTGACATCATCACAGCGCGACGAAAAAAATTAAAAATTGAAATAAAATTAAAATTAAAGCAAGCCGATTCACATAAAGGTAAGGGTTAGGGTTAGGGTTAGGGTTAGGGTTAGGTTAAGGGTTAGGGTTAGGTTTAGAGCGTTAGGGTTACGTTTAGCGTTAGGTTAAGGGTTAGCGTTAGGTTTAGCGTTAGGTTAAGGGTTACGTTTAGGGTTAGGTTTAGGGTTAGGTTTAGGGTTAGGTTTAGGGTTAGGTTTAGGGTTAGGTTTGGGGGGGGTTAGGGTAAGGTTTTTGCTTTATTTTTACATTTTTCGATCACAGCGCGATGTTTTCGTCGCGCTGTGATGACGTCAAATGCGCGCTTTCGTCGAGCGTGATTTTCTCCTCCGCGGTTTTGTGGTGGAACCGGTTTTCCCACCCAGTTGAAAGTTCAAGATCCTGTCCCAAGACCCACAAATTCATCACTTGGTCCAATCTTCCATTGCCACGAAGACAGATTCCACCCATCCAGTTCCGGCCATGTGCAGAGACAAAGGATGACCTCGACTTTCTAAGAAGAATGTTATTATGGCTACATATCACCCAACTCCATATAATCCCCCCTTCCATTTTCCCACAGTGGAAAGAACGGCAGGCCTGAAGTCCAAAAAGAAAAGATCGCTTGCAGGCATGACAGAAGGAAGGAATAAAGGAAGGAAGGAAGGAAGGAAGGAAGGAAGGAAGGAAGGAAGGAAGGAAGGAAGGAAGGAAGGAAGGAAGGAAGGACATATTCAGACTTGTTAAGATTCTGTTACTATAACCTTATAGTAGAAGTAGCATTAGTATTCATAACTTTGCTTTCCTAGTCTGGTCTATCTTGAAAGCTTTTTGTGTGCAACAAAGATAAAAAGCAGGTGGGGCTCTGAATGCCACTTCCATCTTGACTTTTTGGAGTCCTTCAAAGTCTCTTGGTAGTGTATCTAGACTCTTTTGTCTTCCATCCTTAGATAAAGGCATAATTTCAAGTATGCGCTGAACTTTAGGGGTATCTGAAACAGGAGGGAGCTGTCTCTGTTCATTGAGGCAGTAACCGCAACCCTTTTCCGATTTCCAGTTTCAGCTGCTTGACTTTCTTGGCAAGGGTAGCTGAGCAAACAACTCTGATCTAGGACTGGCTGTGGACAAATTCTATGTGGTTTGGACAGATTAGATATCTTCGCTGCCAAAAGGAATGTTCATTATAGGAGGGATTAATGATGAAATAAAATAAACATCCAAGATCGAGCCCGAGACGTTTTTGCTTCATTATCTGAGTGGGTTGCTTCCAATCAAGGAAGTAGGAGATGCTGGTTATCCTTTTAAAATAAGAAAATGTTCCATGGAGAACTCCATCCCATAAAATCATGCACACAGCCAAAGGAGAAATAAGCCAGACTCTGGCTACCCTCAGAGAATACGTCGTATTTCAGCTCCATTTATTTCCTTTGAAGCATTCAGGTCTTTCAAAGAACAAACAGGAAGGATTAATAGACTACTCCAGATTTTTCTCAACTGGGGCCATTTTAAGATGGGTGGACTTCAACTCCCAGAATTCCCCAGTCCACCCATCTTAAAATGACCCAGGTTGTGAAACACCGGACTACTCCATTTACTCTTCACAAAATGGCGGATGTAGGCATAGCCAAACTGGCCAGTCTCTGCCACTTCTTCTGGTCTCCTCAGCCAGGGATTCCATGACAGGCTGTGATAAACACAATCAATGATGTGCACTTAAACCAGATGGAGCTTCCATTGTATTCTTGTGACAACCATCTTGACTTTTTCTGATCATAGTCTATGCACACCTTGTCCCCAGAATCTGTGAGGCTGGGCTCTTCCAGCTATGTTAATATCATACCTAGAATACAGGATACCAGTTTTGCTCACCACGCTATAAAAAAAAAAGATGTTGAGACTCTAGAAAAAGTGCAGAGAAGAGCAGCCAAGAGGATTAGGGGACTGGAGGCTAAAATGAACAATGGATGGTTGCAGAAACTGGGCTAGTCTAGTGAAGAAAAGGACCAGGGGAGACATGATAGCAGTCATTCAATATTTGAAGGGCTGCTGCAGAGAGGAAGGGGTCAAGCTATTTTCCAAAGCACCTGAAGGCCAGACAAGGAATAATGGATGGAAACTGCACAAGGAGAGATTCAACCTGGGAATAAGGAGAAATTTTCCGACAGGGAGAGCAATCAACCAATGGAATAGAAGTTGCCTTCGGAAGTTGTGAGGGATTCATCACTGGAGGCTTTCAAGAAGAGACTGGATTGCCATCTGTCAGAAATGGTGTAGGGTCTCCTGCTTGGGTGGGTGGGGGTTGGGCTAGATCAGTGGTCCCCAACCCCCGGTCCGCGGACCGGTGCCGGGCCGTGGAGTACCTGGCACCGGGCCGCGCAGCGGCCGGGGGCCATGATCGCTGCAGCGGCCGGGGGCCATGATCCCTGCTGCCTCTTCACCCACATGCGCAGCCTGAGATCAACCCCGGGACTCGAACCCGAGAGCCGCCTCTCCGGTCCAAACCCCACTCCCACCCCGGCCGCCCGCCCGGCCGCCTTGGTAGCCCGTGGAGACGGAGCGCGTTCGGTTCGCCGCTACCTGGGGGCACCGTCCCCATGACGTCACCGCGGAGTCCTCACCTCCTTCCCTGGCAAGGCTTTCTCCCCGCCAGCCAATCAGAGGCCAGTCCCCGGGCAAGCTGGGACAAGTTGCTGGCCGGTCGAAGCAGAAGCGGGAGATTGGAGGGGGGGGAGAGAGAGAGAGAGCGAGAGAGCGAGCGCTGGGCGGGTGGCAGCGCGTTCCACAGCGGACTAGGCGCGCCGCGGGCTGCCAACCCCCCCCCCACACACACACGTACACACACTGCCTCTCTGGCAATTGGCTGCCCAGGAAGGGAGCGGGGAGCTTTCATAGATAGGAACGTGATGGGGTTTGTTTTCTTCCCCCACTCCTGAGCCCTTTTTTTTTTTTTTTTGCTTGCCTTCTGGGGTCTCCGCCGTGGAGCAGCCGAGGTCAGATGGGGAGGCGGAGAGAGAGAGAGAGAGAGAGAGAGAGAGAGAGAGAGAGAGAGATGGGCGGGTGGCAGCTGTCTGTGAAACATCTTCCCCTCCCCACCTCCTGGGCAGCCAATTGCCAGAGAGGCACGGTGGGGGTGGTGGGGGTGGAAGGAAATAAAAAGAGAAGTTGCCCTTTCATTTTGCAATCTCTCTCTACGACCTTGTTTCATTCTCTTCCCTTTTGTTTCGTCCTCATTTCTCAATCTCAGCAACTTTAACACTTTTGGACTTCAACTCCCCAAATTGCCCAGCCAGCTAGAATAGATAGATAGATGGTGGATAGGTGATTGATAGATAGAGAGGGATGGATGGATGGATGGATGGATAAATAGATAAATAGATAGATAGATGATAGATAGATAGAGGATATATACACATACACGCATACACACATACATACACAGAGAGAGACAGAGACAGACATGGATGGATAGATATCACAGAAGTGAGTACACCCCCTCACATTTTATCAATATTTAAGTATATCTTGCAGCAGTTTAGACATTAATGGCTGGGGGCCATGATCGCTGCAGAACAACGCCCCCCACCCCTGCGCGCGCTCAGCGGGCCACAGTAAAATTATCAAAGGCTGACTGGTCCGCGGCGATAAAAAGGTTGGGGACCACTGGGCTAGATGACCTACAAGGTCCCTTCCAGCTCTGTTAATCTAGTCTAAAAATCTAATCTTAGTTTTGCTTTCTTCCAAACAACAACAAAAATTGCTGCAACCACTCATTGTTTTTCATTTCCAGTGCAGTTTGGAGTGCTTGAAAGCATTATCAGAAAGAAAGAAAATGCTACCTTTAACATTTGTGCTCTGTGTGCAGCATTAAATCTGTGTAATTAAAAGAACCTTAAAATCCAAGGGGGCAGGAAAGCTGGCAGGCATTTGAGTAGCTTCCAGGAGTACATTTGGTATCTGTGGTATAAATCTAAGTGTGAAGCCAGTCATATTTTATAGCAAAATGGCAAAGAGTTCCTTAGAATACATAATCAAAAAACCCATTAAGAAGCATTCACCATCTAATCAATAATGAACAAGAGTGACTGAATAAAATTCCCACGGTTTGTAACAAATTACTGTCAAAATAAAAGCTGAGGGAGCGGTTTTGAGGTCTGCACTTTAGGTAAATGCATGTGTGAGTACACACAAACATAGCTGTAAGGTATCCTCACAGCACAGGTGTATGCAGCTTCTCTCTAAAATAGGTTTATTGAAAAAACATCAATATTTCCTCCCACATAAATATGATTTGCACCTTGCTGGATGAATACAGCATGCCAGTTTAAATAGGCCAGTTTTAGAATAGAGTAGAATAACAGCGTTGGAAGGGACCTTTGAAGTCTTCTAGTCCAATCCCCTGCTTAGGCAGAATCTCTTCTTAAAAACTTCCAGTGTTGGAGCATCCACAACTTCTGGAGGCAAGTTGTTCCATTGATTAATTGTTCTGTCAGGAAAATTCTTCTTAGTTCTAAGTTGCTTCTCTCCTTGATTAGTTTCCACCCATTGCTTCTTGTCCTGCCCTCAGGTGCTTTGGAGAATAGTTTGACTCCCTCTTCTTTGTGGCAGCCCCTGAGATATTGGAACACTGCTATAATGTCTCCCCTAGTCCTTCTTTTCATCAGAGTAGACATACCCAGTTCCTGTAACTATTCTTTATATGTTTTAGCCTCTATGGTGGAGCAGTGGTTAGTGCAGTACTGCAGACTATTTCTGCTGACTGCCAGTTGCCTGCAATTTGGCAGTTCAAATCCCACCAGGCTCAAGGTTGACTCAGCCTTCCATCCTTCCGAGGTGGGTAAAATGAGGATCCAGATTATTGGGGCAATATGCTGACTCTGTAAACTGCTTAGAGAGGTTTGTAAAGCAGTATATAAGTCTAAGTGCTATTGCTATTGTTCCTCCCTGCACACTTGATTTCTTTTACTGAGTTGTTTTTTAAAAAGAGCAGCTGCTGCTTCAGTTTTGAATGCACACCAGGGGTGGGTTGCTGCCGGTTTTACCACTGGTTTGCAACCTGCACGCATGTGCGCTGTTCAATGTAAATTGTTCTTCGCGCCTGCACAGATGTCGAGTTGGCCATGCCCACTCAGTCACATGACCAATAGCAATAGCAATAGCAATAGCAGTAGACTTATATACCGCTTCATAGGGCTTTCAGCCCTCTCTAAGCGGTTTACAGAGAGTCAGCATATTGCCCCCAACAATCTGGGTCCTCATTTTACCCACCTCGGAAGGATGGAAGGCTGAGTCAACCCTGAGCCGGTGAGATTTGAACCGCTGAACTGCTGATCTAGCAGTAGCCTGCAGTGCTGCATTTAACCACTGTGCCACCTCGGCTCTGACCACCTTGCCACACCCACCCAGCCAGTCATTAGGCAGATTATATTAGTGGTCCACTCCACGGGATTTAAAATTCTGAATTTAGTGGTCCCTGAGGTCCAAAAGGTTGGTGACCCCTGATCTAGTTGATCCCTAAATCACTAAAAAAAAACATTTAATGCCTTACATTGAATCATATTGTGAAAAATGGGACTATCGGGCATTTTAGAAACAAACACCCTCTGAACAGTCCTCATAAGTTCTGCTTAGATGAAATTTCCCTTGGATGTCTGTTAAGAGGGACTACACACCTACACATGCAAATGTGATTTTGTTGGTTTCACAATTGTTGATTTTCATGCCTCAGCACCTTGCATGGATTATAAAACAGTTTAATACAAAAAGATTGCTCTGCTTTAGATATTTGCACTGCACAGGTGGAGGGTTTTTTTTGGGGGGGGGAGAATGACATCATTTGAGAGACATTTAAGTGAGGCTTAAAATGTGTGCCCATATGGTGACTAGCACTGCTCTCTGAATACATGCCTTAGTCTACATATGGAATAATTCACTTCTTTTTTTTCAACCTGAGTCTTACTGCATATGGGCATTGGGGAAGGCTGCTATAAATATATTTTAGCATCAGAAACACCAGAATTTAGTACTCCCTCAGGCATGGCACTATTTATAGCGTGCATCACAGTCAAACTTTGTACTGACTTCCTTCTGCCAGATTCCAAACATCTGCTACTGACTCCCACAATTTGACGCCCAGATGTGTTCAAGATAGGGGGGCTGCAGTTCCCATTATAAGCAGTAGGACCTGCTGGGGGAAATAAGTTTGAAGAGAGCTGATAAAATGAATTGCAGTTGAGGGATGTGATGGTTCCAGTACACTCAGCTTAAGCTGTCTTAACATCTTAAAATCTACTTCAAGTCAAAACCCTATAAAACATAGAAAAATAGAGTTGGAAGGGACCCTGGAGGTCTTCTAGTCCAACCCTTCTGCTTGAGCAGGAGACCCAATATCATTTAAGACAAAGGGCTGTCCAGTCTCTTTACTGCAGAGATTGGAGCACCGACAACTTCTGGAGGCAATCTGTTCCATTGGTTAATTGTTCTCACCATTAGGAAATTTCTCCGAAGTTCTAGGTTGCTTCTCTCCCAGATTAGTTTCCATCCATTGTTTCTTCTTTTGCTTTCTGGTGCTTTGGAAAACAGTTTGACCCTTTCATCTTTGTAGGAGCCCCTCAAACATTAGAACAGTGCTATACTTGCTAGACATGGACATGAAGGTAATTTACTTGGGAATACTGGTGGTCTTTGACTTAATGACCACAGTTGAAGTCAAAATTTATGTGGGTAACCAAGGAAATTATTGAGTGAGTTGTATTCATTTTATGACTTATTTTGCCATTGTTTAAGCAAATCATGTGGTCATTAAGCAAATCTGGCTTCTCCCATTGACTTTGTTTGTTAGAAGCCAGCTGAGAAAGTTACAAATGATGATCACAGGATCCCCGGGACAATTCCAGCTCCCAAGTGCTTGAATTTTGATCATGTGACTGTAGGGATGCTACAACAGTCGCTAAGTGTGCAAACTAGTCATAGGTCCCTTTTTTAGTGCCATTATAACTTCGAATGGTCATTAAATGAATTATAGGTAGTTGAGGACTACCAATAATACAGAAATTGTCATTTTCTTCTAGAATGCTTGTGTTTTTATTTCCCAGGCTAGGCTACAATTTTGACAATTTATGATGATCACCATCTAAGCATTAGTCGCCCACCCAGCCACATGACCACCCAGCCACACCCACCCAGCCACATGACCACCAAGCCATGCCCACCCAGCCACATGGCCATCCAGCCACACCCACCCAGCCACATGACCACCAAGCCATGCCCACCAAGTCACGCCCACAGAACCAGTAGTAAAAAAAATTGACCACCACTGATTAAACCTACTGAGCTTTTCAAGATTGGGAAAAGTCATTCAGATGTCACACTTAGCTCATGTCTGCCATTTTGGATTACTCCAAATATAATGACTGATCTGCCTCTAAAATGGCTGACATATCATTGATCTCAGCCACTCACCTCCTTTGAAAACTGTCAGACATCAGACAAACAACGTTGTCCTCAGGGGTGGGTTTCTCGCCCTGTTCCAACCGGTTCGGTTGGAACGGGGCCGGCGGCGTCCTCGTGCACGCGCGCAGCGCACGCATGCGTACTAGCGTCTGTGCGATGCTCCAGCTGCTCCTGGATGATTGCGCAGGCACTGTATGCGTCCTGCGCATGCGTGGAAGCGCAGAACTCGTCAAAACCGGGTAAGGAACGCGGGCGGGCGGGTAGGCCCTTCGCCGTTCCCGGAAGTTAGTTACTTCTGGGTTCGCCGACCAACCGGTTCGCGGGGACCGCCATGAACCGGTTGAAACCCACCCCTGGTTGTCCTGTATTGTAGGCAAAATCATAGCAGTTTGCCCACCGCTGCTGACCTGTGATGTGGGCTGTTTTAACACATAAAGATAAGTTTTATATTTATATTATAAACATAATATAAAACCTCTCTACGTGATGCTTCGGGAATTTCTCCCAACAAGTGTTTAATTTTATATGGTTAAACTTGTAGAAATGTAAACAAACTACATCACCAAACACATCCTAACTCACTTAAGGGAGAAAATGACATTTCCCTACCCATGAGCAGCTGGAAGAGGCCAGTCTTCTCTGCATGACCATAAGAGATAGATGTCATTAGCCAACCCTCGTAAGACAAACAATGATTGTGTGAAAAAAAGCACATAGTTCAGTGCTGCTTTATTCAGAGTTTTGAGTTGCTAGTATTTGTGTAGTAGAATGCTTGGCAAGAACTGCTGAATGGTTATTACCAAAAAGCAGACATGGGTAGGATTTCTTGGACCAGAATATCAAGATGTGGGTGGTAGATGTGGAAACAGAGAAGGAATTAAGGGTGCCGTGAGTTGCATTTTTTGTCTTTCAAGGGGACTTTCTCCATGGAGGCCTTCTCCCATTGGAACTGGCCTGTCAACTGAGAACATCTCTGGAGGCTTTCACTGGCCTCCAGTGAACGATGACTGCCCTAGATATACTAGGACCCAAGCAAACTTTACCCTGTCCTCCAAAGCTTCATGATTTGTAGATCTCAAAACCACGTTACTTTGCCTTCTTGTAGTTTCATTTATGCTTCTGTTCCAATGTCTTTAAATTTGCTAGGCTCATTGTCCTAACTCTAACTTCTGTGGTCTCTTAGTTTTTTTAATACTAATATCTTTAAGGAATCAGTACAGGGATGGGTTCCTGCCACTTCTAGCCTCTTCTATAGAAGTGGTTCCACAAATCTACAGTGCCGTTTAGAACCGGTTCCAGCTCCCTCCCCCCTCCCATCCACACATCATCAAGATGAAGAGCGAGAGGAGGAATTCTGGGAGTTGAAGTCCACAAGCCTTAAAGCTGTCAAGTTTGAACACCCTTGGGTTTTTTTTTCTAAAGGATTAGGGGTGCAAGTTTCTTGTAACTGGACAGCTTTAAGACTTGCGTGCTTCAAATGCCAGAGTTTCTGAGCCAACATTTTGGTTGCTAAGCAAGAGCGTTGTTAAGTCAGTTTCACCACATTTTACAAGTTGGACATGCCCGCCCAGTCACATGGCTGGCAAGCCACTCCCACCCAGTCACATGGCCAGCAAGCCACTCCCACAAAGCAGGCCACATCTACAGAAGAGGTTCTAATTTTTTTTGAAACCCACCATTGAATCAGTAGCACTGAAACAGTCAAAAGGGCCCCTATCTCTCACTCCCCTGCCCAACATTTTTGTCTAAAGCATTTATTTTGACTTCTTTGATCCACGTCTAGCCAATCCTATTTTTTGAGTAGTGTCCACCATGTCAGGATTCAAATATACCTTGATACAAACACGCTCCCATAACAATTCTTCCTTGGTATAAGGATCAATGCTTTGGCATTCCGAAATTCCCTTTTCAAATCTTGGTCCTGGCAGGCAGGTAGCTCTATTATTCCTGATCTTCAGAATACCAGAGCTGGAAGGGACCTTGGAGGTCTTCTAGTCCAACCACCTGCTCAAGAGGAAACTCTATACCATGTCAGACAAATGGCTGTCCAATCTCTTCTTGAAAACCTCCAGTGATGGAATACCCACAAATTCTGGAGGCAAGTTGTTTCACTTATTAATTGTTCTTACAATCAGAAATTTCTCCTTAGTTCTAGATTGGATCTATCTTTGGTACGTTTCCATCCATTGATTCTTGTCCTGTCTTCAGGTGCTTTGGAAAAATAAGTTGACTTCCTCTTCTTTTTAGCAGCTCCTTAAATTTTGGAAGACTGCTGTCATGTCAGGCCCTAAATCTTCTCTTCATTTACTAGACATACCCAGTTCCTGTTGCAACTGTCCAGTGTCCTGTTGCCTCCAAACAGCTTCCCCTTGGTGGTCTAACTGCAGAATGGCCCCGAAACATAATTTATGGAAGTTGCAGCCTTTTACCTATATGTCAGGGCCAGTGTTGAAATCCTGGAGCTTTTTCTCCTGTACTTTTGAGTCAACAACAGAGACTGGATTGTCCCCACACACTACCCCAACCAGATGTGGTATTCAGCCGGTTCGAACCGGTTCTGGCAAACCTGTAGCAGACATTTTGAGTAATCCGGAGAACTAGCAAATACCACTTCTGGTTTTCCCCTCACCCCTGCTGTTCCCAATCCTATCTTCCCTTGCATTTTTTAGCTTAGCTGATTTGCATGGCAGAGCGGATTGTCTCGCCTCAGCTGAGCTAAACTCTTATTGTTGCAAGCCACATTGAGTTTTTTAGAATAAAAAAATTAAAGGTTAAGAATAAATTCAACTTAATACTATGTGCGTCTCTGTGTGTACAGAAACACACTAATTTGCTCTTAATTATTCAGCCATTTTGGCTTCATCAAGGACAATTCCAGGGGCATCCTGTTTTTCTATTCTTGGTGGTGATTTATGAGATATAAAAGGAGAATCTCTCTATTTTTGATCCAGAATTCCAACACGGGCAAATCAAGAAAGGGAGAGGAGGGAAATAGAGGCAGGCAAACTGTGAGCCCTTCAGTCACACATGCTTGCACATAATTAAAACTGCTCCTTCTTTACGGGAGGCCATTAATCATTGATAGTACACACTGGAGAGCTATTCTCTTTGGTTTCATCAAAATGCCTTGTTCCCCTGTGGCGCAAAGATTCTCTGTCTTTAGGGCAGCATGCTGACTGGGGAATCCTGGGAGTTGAAGTCCACCACATATCTTAAAGCTGCTGGGGTTAAAAAACACTGATATAGAGGCATTGCACTGTAGGTTTGTAATGCTCTGTCTGTTTTTCCAACATTGTTTTTCCAGCAACAAAGATAAAAGTTGATATGCATTTTCTTTGATATGCTGCAACTATCTGACTTGGCAAAATACCATGCAGACTGGGCCAATTAATACTATCGTTCTGAACTAAAGAAAAGAGGCTTTTAAGCACCTCGTAATATGTACAGAAAATTAAGCATCAGACAGAGAGGAAGGGGAGCAAAAGAGATTAAAATAACAAAGTGTATTATTGTAGCTTTCTTGTTCCCCTGTCCCCAATGCTTTCTGAAGCAATCTGGACAATTTAAATTTCCCACAGTGATATGTTTTAAGTTTTTAAAACAACAGGAACTTTTAGCTAGGCGGGTAGCCTTGTTTTGTTTTGTTTTTTTTTCTTCTTTTTAAAGAAACGTATCAGCAAAGCTAAATTGATTATTAAAGAGACAAGGAGAAGCAGAAGAGAGGGCAGAGATTATCTCTGTAGGCAGGATCCAACTCACTGGAGGCCAGTGAAAACCAACCACATCATCACCCAGTTATTTCTTTGGACTAGGGGTGACATGATAGCAGTGTTCCAATATCTCAGGGGCTGCCACAAAGAAAAGGGAGTCAAACTATTCTCCAAAGCACCTGAGGGGAGGACAAGAAGCAATGGGTGGAAATTTATCAAGGAGAGAAGCAACTTAGAACTGAGGAGAAATTTCCTGTCAGTTAGAACAATTAATCAGTGGAACAACTTGCCTCCAGAAGTTGTAAATGTAAATGGGGATTTTAAAGAAGAGATTGGACCACCATTTATCTGAAATGGTATAGGATGATGGTTAACTTTTATGTCGTTGTGTGCCGAAAGCGCCGACCTGCACACCCACACCCATAATGCAATGCACATGCGACCTCCTCCTGCTCCCCTGCCCATGGGCTCATGAACACCCCCCCCCCTGCCCTGTTTTGAGCCCAGTAGGCCTCCCTGCAGCCTCCTGGGACCAAAAACGGGCCTCAGGGGGGCGTCACCACCTGTGCTCCCCACGCCCCTGCGCATGCACATATGCCTCCCCATGCCCCCGCACTTTTGTGTGTGTCTCCCACATTCCCCCCCGCCTTGTGCATGCCCAGCAGAGACCCAAAAATCAGCTGGCCGGTGGGAGGCGCGCACGCATGCGCGGTGGAGCTGGGATGACAGCTCGGGTGCCCCCAGAGAGGTGGCTTTGCATGCCAATCATCTCAGCAGGATGCTCATGTATCAGTGGTGGGTTCCGGATTCTGTTGCAACCGGTATGGTGCAACCGGGCCGGGAGTCCATCACATGAACGTGTGCAGCGCACATGCACACGTGTGCAGTTCGCACATAGTACTTACCGCCCGCGATGCTCCGTGACACTTCCGTGACACTCCGCAACGCCTCTGTGACGCTCCAGCTGCTCGGCGGAGTGTTGCGCAGGCGCCGTACACTCCGTGTGCGTGCGCGGAAGCCCCAAACAGCTCAAATACAGGTAAGGAGCGCGGGCGGGTGGGCCCTCCAGAGCATTGTACCGGAAAGGTACCTGGTACTCCCAGAAGGTATACCGGTCATATCCCCCCACTGTTATATATGCCTTGGAACGAACTGGGCCCATTTACAGAGGAATTAAATAATTCTCTCTTTTTTTGCTCTGTTGGCTCTATCTGCAACAGCACACTCTTAGGGTGTGTCAGAACATTCAAAGGGAGTGAGGCATGGTAAACACACTCTTGGCCACTCATTTTGACAACTGCCTTGTAGCCCAGGGCTATGCCTAGTTACTTGGAATTTAAGGGAGGAGGGGGATTGCTCTTTTTAATAAATGGATACAAGAAACGCTGCCATGCAGTACAATTCTGTTCCTGCTTGCACAGAAGTTAATCTCATCGAGTTAGGTGGGGTTTAGTCCAAGATAAGCATGAACATGTAGGAAGCTTATGTACAACCCCAGACATCAACTTCCCATATAATCAAAAGTCACCTCGTCCAGTAGCTCATTACTGTACATGATAAAAAATGTTCATGGTCTGTTCTATTTCAGACAGTGAGCCAAGAATGTAGAATTAACTGCTTTCCCCTTTCCCTTACCCAGAGAAGATTAGCATTCTACGGTGTTTCTCAACCTTGGTGACTTTAAGACACGTGGACTTCAACTTTACAAAAGAGATGTTGAGACTTTGGGAAAAGTGCAAAGAAGAGCAACTAAGATGATTAAAGGCCTGGAGACCAACACATATGAAGAATATGAACAGTTGCAGTATTTGGGTTTGGCTAATCTAGAGAAAAGAAGGACCAGGATGGGTATGATAGCAGTATTCCAGTATTTAAGAGGTTGCCACAAAGAAGGGGTGTATGTGTGTCAATTTATTTTCCAAAGCACCAGACAGTAGGACAAGAAACAATGGATGGAAACTAATCAAGGAGAGGAGCAACCTGAAATTAAGGAGAAATTTCCTAACAGGGAGAACAATTAACCCGTGGAACAGCTTGCCCTCAGAAGTTGTCGGTTCTTCATCACTGGAGATTTTTAAGGGACTGGACAGTCATTTGTCTGAAATGGTATAGGACAGGGGTGTCAAAATGGTAGCCCGCAGGCTGGATGTGTCACGCGCAGGCCACGCGCACCCCAATTCCGCGAAGGGGAAAAACATCGCAAAACGTTGTGTGATGGCAACATGAAGCAGTGAGTTTGACATTTGATACCCATAGTATAGGATCTCTTGCTTGAGCAGGGGGCTGAACTAGAAGACCTCCAAGGTCCCTTTCAACTCTATTCTGATTGATTGAACTCCCAGAATTTCCCAGCCAGCGATACTATGCTGGTTGGGGAATTCTGGGAGTTGAAGTCCAAGTGTCTTAAAGGCACACAGGCTGAGAAGTATCTGGGTGCTGTATTAAGAGCATGGTAGAACCTCTTCCAGATATTCTTGTTTTGTATCTGAAGGGAGGCTGCTTGGCCCAACCAGCTGATGTCCACGTATTATTGGTTACAATTCCCATCATCCTTGACAGTATGGCATTAGTTATGGATGATGGGAATTATAGTTTGGCACATTTGGAAATCGCCAAAGATTTGGAAGGATGCAAAGGCCCAATTGGGAACATTTAATGCTTAATTTTTCCAGTTTGAAGTTGAAATCAATAACAGCTGAGGGAGATTTTTTCCCCCTCTCCTTTGAAGTGCTTGTTTAGAATAAGAACCTTTGGCTGGGATTATGTCTTATGTTAAGCTATAAATGTAGTTTGCTTGATTTCAATTTAGATTTTGGAACCCAGTCCTTGTGATGCATAAATCATGCTTTATAGTTTAGGATCTTGCATGGATCCAATTAATTGTAGTGTTACCGTAGACTGTATAGCATATGGACGAGAATATTTGTAGCTCAGTGCTGAACAGGGAGTTCTTGGTGCTTTCTGATTGGTTGGTTGGTTGGTTGGTTGGTGACATCTCATTACCCAAGTAGGTGATGTCTATGGAGATTCTCAGTCATCCAGATCCCAAAAGTGCTTTTTTCAAGAGGCAACTGGGCTTTCTGGTTTTTATTTGAAGACTTTTCACTTCTCATCCAAGAAGCTTCTTCAGCTTATGGCAGAGGGTTGCAGGAGGCTGTGGCAGCTGAAAACAGAACTTGGGAGCCTGTTTTTGCTGGTAGAAACATCTCTGTTTTCAGGGTGGCCCTGCGGACCAGATCTAAGTACCCCCACAAGCTGGTTCTGGCCCCCGGGTTTGACACCCCCCCCCTCTAAGCTGTTGTGTCTGAAGGCAACTTACCAGGTCACCATACAGGAAGGTTTGAACTGAAGTAAAAACTCTCCGGAAAACAACAACTAACACACTCAAAAAGCTGGGCAATGCAGGTAGTCCTTGAGTTACGACCTTAATGAAGCCAGTCCATCGTGGTTGTAATTCATGATAGTCATAAGACTACCTGTATTTGATTTTTAGACTAAGCCTGGGAAATGGGACAAAAATGGAAGACATACTGGACTTTTACCGAAGATCTGGTAACCCTAATGTAAAAGACAGACTGGGGCAAAATTGGGGGGGTGGGGTGGGGTATGTTTCTGACCAGGAATTGCCTATTAGTTTGGCACACTAGGCTCAATGCATTCTTCCTTTTCTTTTCCTTTTTTTGAGCCCAGGCAGTGTGAGTTGTGGGGGTGAAATCATAGCGTTCCAATCTCTGTTGTGCTGAATTCTTTGGCAGTCTCGAAATGGCGCCTGGGAACCATTGCAAAAGCTTCCAGCGCCTGATAATGGCTGATATGCAGCATGTGTGTCCCTCAGAACATTCAGATGTGAAATGTGGCGTGGTTATAAATGGGTTTACTAGACAGTAAATAACTTCTCAATGGAAGCATATTCAAATGTGCCTTTTCTTTCTATTCTTTCCTCACCTTTTTTTTTTTTTAAAGATTATTTTTATATCAGTGGAAAACTCAATGTGTCATGAGTCTGGACAGCTTAGACAAGGCTGCATCTTTGGCTGTGAAAGAAATCTGCAGGGTTTTTTTTGGAAGGCAGAAGCTGTAAGTTTCCATTGCAGCTAGAAGTTCAGAGGCAAGAGAAAGACACGCCCGCCCATCATGCTTACAGCACATATTATTTTATTTTATTTTATTTTGTTTAGTTTGTGCAAACATGTACAAGATAACAGGTATAAGTAAAAACATGGATGTGAACCGTAGTAGATTTCAATTTTTTTTAACTACTGATTCACTTGTGCGCGTGCGACATTTCTGCGTCACGTTCTGTCACATGTCATATCACAACTTTTTTTCCTTCGCTAAACCGGGGGTGGGCGTGGCCAGCGTGTGACGTATCTGGTCCTTGGTCCGCGAGTTCGATACCCCTGGTCTAATGTTAATCTTGGTATTAATTTCTGCTCATCTGGGTGTTGATTGCTGGTGAGGAAGCCTAATCAAGGAATAATCAACAGCCTAATCAAGGAATCACCTGTGAAACCACCTGTGGTTCTGTTTGTTCTGAGCCCTGCAATTAAAAAACAAGATTAGTAAAACAGTAACACTTATTTTTCATGTACCATTTTTAAATTATACTTTCTCCAGATACGTATCCAGGGGTAGGATTCAGCCAGTTCGGACTGGTTTGGGCGAACCTATAGCTGTGACAATCAGCTGAGATCGAATCGGTTCACTCCGACAATCAGGTGGGCCTGCCCGTCCGCCCTTGCACTTTACTTACCTATATTCTCTCAGCTGATTAGCGCAGGAGAGTGGATTGCCGCGTTTCAGCTGTATTACACCCCAAGAAGTAATGTGGAAGGTAAGTTCTGGTAAAATTGTGCACGGGCACGCAACACGCAATCACCGAACCAGTTGTTAAAACCGGCAGGATCCCATCACTATATGTATCTATTTCAAAGATAATACTGGAAATATCAAGGCTGCTATTGTATAGAAGTCGATTTTTAAAATTCTGCCCATGGTATCCTACTACTTATCAGCTTCTTCTTTTTGTTTTTACACGAACGTTTTGCATAATATAGTTCTAATGGGGATAGGCTAGGCTGGAATGAAGCTTGCAAGATTTCTATTTTTAAAATTTGTTTGGTTAAAACATGGGATTAACCATGCTTGATTTAAATTAACTCAACTCTTTCATATCAAAGTTCTTCCTTGTCCAAAGACTTTTGCTTTCAAGTCAGTTCAAATGCTTTTTGGCTCATTTGAACACAGATCGCTCAGTGCCAGATAGATTAGAAGGTCAACTGGCTAAATTAGGATTTGGATCTTGAAGTCAGAGGTCTACAATAACAGTACAGTTGTTGGGTGTTGTTGTTGTTTTTGAAAAATTACAAGGAAAACAAATTCACACAACTAATCCTGGTCAAGGTAATTAAAAAAAATCATTTTTATTGCTCAGATGCAAGTTGCAGGAAACATCAATCTTCAACTCCTCCTGGCCACAAGAGGGCAGTAGGGTGTAGATAGAGAGTTAAGTACTCCAGGGTTGGGTAACTATGGGAAATTTATGACCTGTTGACTTTAACAGCCATTCTGGCTTGGAATTCTGGAAGTGGAAGTCCATAGGTAATAAAATTGCCATAGTTGCCACCCCTGATTTACTCTATCTCCTCTTTGTCATTTTCTCTCTCTCTCCTCTGCAGTTACTCAAGGGACTTCATCCCAGCATAAATACACGGAACACATGCTATTGCATTCTCCTCCTGGTGAGATGCAACTACTTAGGACTTGGGCTTTGCTGTCCCTAAAATGCATTCCCTATAGCAGTGATGGCTAACCTTTTTGCCCTTGCATGCTGAAAGCATGCATGTGCGTGCCCACACCCATAATACAATGCGCACATGCCACACATACCCCCACGTGCCACGCCCCTTGCACATGTGCATGTGACTTCCCCATCACTCTCGCTCCCCCTGCATGTCCGTGTGACCCTGAAGCTTCCTGGGACCAAAAATGAGGTGGGGGCGCCACTCCCCCGCGCTCCCCCATCCCCCACATGTACATGCAATACCCCCTCCCCGTGCATACACATGCCTCTCCCACATGTGTGGCAGGGTCCTGAAAATCAGCTGGCAGGTGGGAGGCACGCATGTATGCACAGTGAAGCTGAGCTGGATGACATCTTGCATGCCCGCAGAGGGTGCTCCATATGCCACCTGTGGCACACGTGCCCTAGGTTTCCCATCACGGCCCGATAGAGTCATCTCTTTTCTCATACAGCTTTAAAATTGCTTCACTAATCATTGCTCAGATCAGATTCTCACTGCCCAGAAGACTCTCGTGTGCATACAGAACACTTCAATTTCCAACACATTTTCACCCCAAGATTCTCTTATGAGATTAAGATTCTCTTAAGACTTAAGCAAATATCAGGTTTCTTACCAAGGAGTTACATGTAGTTGGCAAGCATTAATAAATATCCTTATATTTAAAAATATTTAGCTTCAATAGCAAATGGTAATATTTCCCAATGATTTCAATATTCCCAAGGCATGGATTGGAGTATAGTGATTACTATGAAGACTGCAAATCAGTTCTGCAAAGTTTTTGCTGGACAATACATTACTATAATTTTCAGTGACAGGTATGAACAATATTTGCTATATTTGTTCTTTTAACCAGTAAAAAGGTTTGCTATTTGCTGACTATGCAAGCAAAGTTAATCATACAAAAACTATGCATTGTGATGCTGGATTTTTCTGCACAGATAAATATATCTATAAATATTATGTATAGAATAGATAATAATTAGAATTAGGCAGTATCCATAATCACATTTTGGATACTGCCTAACATACAGTATTTGGCCCCCTCAATACCTGGCATATAGATGGGGAAGAAATGGAGGTAGTGACAGATTTTATTTTCCTGGGCTCCAAGATCACCCCAGATGGAGCCAAGAAATTAAAAGACACTTGCTCCTGGGAAGGAAAGCTATGGCAAATCATACTAAAAAGCAGAGATATCACCCTGCCAACAAAAGTGCCTATAGTCAAGGCTGTGGTTTTCCCAGGTGCAATGGATGACTGTAAAAGTTGGACCATAAGAAAGGTTGAGTGCCAAAGAACTGAGGCCTTTGAACTCTGGTGCTGGAGAAGATTCCTGCGAGTCCCTTGGACTGCAAGGCAATCAAACCGGTCAGTCCTAGAGGAGATCAACCCTGACTGCTCTTTAGAAGGCCAGATCCTGAAGATGAAACTCAAATACTTTGGCCACCTAATGAGAAGGAAGGACTCACTGGAGAAGAGCCTCATGCTGGGAAAGAAGAAAGGGACGACAGGGAATGAAGTGGCTGGATGGAGTCACGAAAGCAGTCGACGTGAGCTTAAATGGACTCCAGAGGATGATAGAGGAGAGGAATGCCTGGAGGAACATTGTCCATGGGGTTGCGATGGGTCGGACATGACTTCGCAACTATAACAACAAAATAATCACGTTTATGTGCCTAGCCAAGTGAGAACAATAGTATATTGGCTGTAATAGAGATCAGTGCAAATTTGGGCATTTAACTAAGATACTTAAGCAAATGGCAAGACCATATTATCATCATAAAAATAAATCCTGAATGCTTGGATGCTTCTTGAAGAGTTCAAAAGCTATTGAATAAGATTGATGATGATTCCTTGCAATCTCTAAGATGCGCCTCCAAAAAGCTTTTATGTTGGAAAACCTACACTAATCTCTGTTTTACATTCAGCAAGATCAGATGGTTTTCTTGGAAGGATGATCCAACAATATGTTATAGAATGCATTTTAGTCCAGCAGAAAATTTTATTACCTGTCTCTAAGTTATAAGCTGTCTCTTCTTATAGCTGCTGTCGCTAAGACTGAAATAATTGACATGGGACAAAACCGGAGTAAAGTTACAAATTACACTGATTTCATCCTAGATCAACGGTCCCCAACCTTTCTGGCCTGGTGGCCTAGCCGGAGAGAGAGGAACTGGGCTGTGCGAGTGGCATGGACACACGTGCACACAGCTCAACTTGTGTGAGTGGTAGGCCAGCGCACACACACCTGCGTGCTCAGCTTAACTTGCGCAAGCTGAGTTGCACACACTTGTGCTTATATTCCTGCCGGCCTGACACTTATACGGCCCGGTTGTGAATAGGCCATGGCCCAATAGTGGGCTACAGCTCAGAGGTTGTCCTAGACCAGGGATATCCAAACTTGGGAACTTTAAGACTTGTGGACTTCAACTCCCAGAATTCCCTAGACAGCATGGCTGTCTGGGGAATTCTGGGAGTTGAAGTCCACAAGTCTTAAAGTTCCCAAGTTTGGACACCCCCGTCCTCGACCTTGATGATTAATGTAGAGATACACATCAGATTTTCATTGCTTCATTTAGCCTGTGGCCTTTATCTCTCTCTGCCTATGTTATGAGTTTGCTGAGATATGAGCATCTACCTTGTTCTTGCCTGTTAAAGCAACAATACATCTACTGTATGTCAGTGTGGAATACAAATGGTACGCCCCGGTACAGGCGTACCTGTGCCTGCTGGGAGCACCAGGTATCGTTCCGGTACTGTGCTCTGGAGGGCTCACCTGCCTGCCCGCTCTCCTTACTTGTATTTGAGCTGATCAGGGCTTCTGTGCATGGAGCGTACGGTGCCTATGCAACGCTCCGCCAAGCAGCTGGAGCATCGCGGACAGTAAGTACGCATGTGTACGCTGCGCGTGTGCTGTGCACATGCATGTGGTGGATGCCCGGCCCCGTTGCACCGTAGTGGTTGCACCGGGATCCGGAACCCACCACTGCTGTATGTCCTATGGTCCAGAGGCCACTTGAGAGCAAGTGATCTAAGTGAGGACTAGGGTACCTTCTTCCAGATTCAAAAAAGCAATGTAGAGATAGTTCTCAACTTACAACAGTTCATTTAGTGACTGTTTGAAGTTACAACGGTACTGACTTATGACCGTTTTTCACGCGACTATTGCAGCATCCCCATGGTCATGCGATCAAAATTCAGATGCTTGGCACTGGATTACACTTATGACAGTTACAGTGTCCCAAGGACATGCGATCCCCTTTTGCGACCTTCTGACAAGCAACATCAATGGGGAAGCCAGATTCACTTAACAACCATGTTACTAACTTGATAACTTCAGTGATTCACTTAACAGCTTTGGCATGAAAGGTTGTAAAATGGGGCAAAATTCACGTTACAACTGTCTCGCTTAGTAACGTAAATGTGGTGCTCAATTGAGGTCGTAAGTTGAGGACTACCTGTAATCGCTTACCCTGATTCTGATATAAAACAGTGCCAAGGCCATTCAAACTGGCAACCGTATGTGAAACACTTGCCTTTTACTGATATCAGCAAAAACCAAGCCAGAAATATGACTGAGACAGAAGACAGTATTGTGGAAAGGCTTTTCAAGTAATTTAGCATCTTATATGTTTCAAGGGATTTTGATTCCTGGCAGATGATATGCGAAATCTTTTTGTTTGTTTGTTTGTTATTGTTGTGGAATGAGAGAGGAATAGTTCATTTTTACAAATTGCTTATAATACTACAGAGTCTGGAAAAAACATCAACCCCAAGAATGACTGTAAAAACAATTTATGGATGATTCCATATAGTGATATGCTCCGTCTTAGCTACTTTTATTGAAATAGCCCTTTTAAGTCCTATATAACCAACTTAGATTATTTGCAGTGACAAAGGTGACCCGTAGCCAATGACAACTTTAAACCACAGGCTTCTACTTTATCGAGGACTTTCATAAATCTGCATTCAAATTCCTTTAATAGATTTCCAAACACAGTTAAATCATCAAGATAAACGTAATGTAATAGCCTATGGGGACCATATATCATTTCTCTCAGGTTGATCCCATAAAAAAAAATTAGCAAAGCTTCATTAGATATGTCAGGAATGTTAGTTTCAAACAGAAATGTCAGTTGGTCAATGTCAGGGTAATGATGATTTAATAGCTGACCAGCTGCTGTAATATTGTAATACTGTATAATGATAATGCAATGGTAGTAATGAGTCAGCAGGGTTATTTGACTCTTTACCACTTTAAGAGACTGTATTATAAGAGAGGCCTTGTTGGGGCATATCTCTCTCTCCCCGTATGTGCTTCCATGCTAAAGTTGATGATTGATTGCCTGACTTTACCTAGTACATGTATGTATATATTCCTCGTAGATAAAGACTATTTGAAAGACAATCCTCTGTTTACTGTATTTTTCTCCTGGGTTGCAGAGGTGGGTTGCTGCCAGTTTCACCCAGTTCGGCAGAAACCGGTAGTGAATTCGGGACTGGGTCGCAGAACCAGCAGCAACCCAGGCCTGCCATGCCCCGGAACCGGTTCCCTTACTGCCGCTTGGCTGCCACCATTTTGGATTTTACTGACTGTGCATGTGCAGTTCACTGTAAATGTTTCTGCACTTGCGGGAAGAACAATTTACATTGAACAGCGTATGCATGCGCATTGCAGAGTATGCATGCGCATCTGGTGCGCCTTGCGCATAGTTTGCAAACTGGCAGTAGTGCCGGCAGCAACCCATCCCTGCCGGGTTGCCTCAAAATAGTCACACTGTGCGCACTCCGACAGTCAATATGCCAACTTTGCAATTAATGTTTATCACTGCAACTGGATTCCCTCCTCATTTACTCATGCTTGGACGAAATGCTAGAACTGTGAGTTGAGTTGTGCTTTGGAGCAAGCTTGAGAGAACTACACGTTGAAGTTAAATGTGGGGATTAGAAGAACATTTTGCAAAAGCGTTCTATTCTGTTTCAAAAGTTGCAGAAAGGAACAATATCAAGGAAACTAAATAAGAGAAAAATCTATACATTGAAAAATGCTTTGGGCGCACAGTGCAGCTAGTCGTTGACTTACAACAGTTCATCTAGTGACTGCTGAAGGTTACAGTGTCACTGAAGAAAGGGCTTATGGTCATTCTTCACACTTATGACTGTTGCAGCATCCCTATGGTCAAAATTCAAATGCTTGGCAACCAATTCATAGCAACTGATAACCGATTCATAGAGGGCAGTTCCACGGACAGCTTATCTAAAATTTCCTTCTCTTCAGCCTCCAATGCTTGTGTTAGTTCTGAAGGCCTCATTTTTTTAAAAGGAGAAATAGCAGGAGCAGTAAATAGTCTTGTTCTGAACTCTTTCTCACTTTCTCAGCCTCTTACACAAGGCGGTCGTAAATTAACCGTTCCTATAAACGGCAGGAAGGTAAATCCTTTTCGAAATGTGCAGAGGATTAGCCACTTAGCCCCCATCTGCCTTAATGAGGGCCGAATATTTATTTACTCCACAGTTCATAAATTGTGACCTTGTAACTTCCACAAGTTTCTTAAACTATAATGTTTCCCTTGTTTCCCTGGCTCCTGGTTTTTCTCCTCAGGTATTTACTGGGCTGTTTGGCTTCAAAGTAATGGAGTGACCCTACAGAGTTTCTCCTCATCCTAGAAGCTGTAAAAAGCCATTCCTCTCGGTTTTGCCATGAAGTGGAGGGGGTGGAGGGGGGGACTTAAGAAGTCACCATCGTTTGGTCTCTGGCATATTCCCAGCCCCAGCCACAAA
Organism: Thamnophis sirtalis; assembly: GCF_051295495.1. NCBI lineage: Eukaryota > Metazoa > Chordata > Lepidosauria > Squamata > Natricidae > Thamnophis > Thamnophis sirtalis. Next base: position 83,632,414 of record NW_028261387.1, on the reverse strand, counting down.
GATGTTGACTCAACCCTGTATCCTCTTGAATTTCCATAAAAACATACTGGCCGGCCTCAACCAGCCTCATGATTTGTATTTTATTTTATTTTTTTGTCAAACAAGTACAAGGTAACAGGTATAAGCAGTGGTGGGATTCAAATAATTTAACAGTCGGTTCTCTGCCCTGATGATTTCTTCCAACAACCAGTTCACCAAACTGCTCAGAAAGTTCTCCCGAAGTGGTGCCAACTGTCTGAATCCCACCACTGGGTATAAGTATGAATATGAACATAAATATGAACAAAGGAAGTAGATGCAGATAAATGGGGACAGTAGGACAGGGACAGTAGGCACGCTGGTGTGCTTATGCATGACTCCTTTTCGCACCTCTTAGGAATGGGGTGAGGTCCACGGTAGACAGTTTAAGGTTGAAGTTGTGAGGGTTTGAGGATGTAACAACAGAGTCGGATAGAGCATTCCAGGCATTGTGCTGAAGTCATATTTTCTGCAATCGAATTTTGAGCTGTTTACCTTGAGTTTGTATCAATTGTTTGCCCATGGTTGAAGCTGAAGAAGTTGTTTACTGGTAGGATGTTGTAGCAGACAATTTTGTGTATTATGCTTAAATTCAACCACAGGCAGTGCAGTTCCAGATTGTCCAAGCCCAAAATTTTGAGCCTGGTGGCATAAGGGATTCTATTGTGAGCAGAGGAGTGGTGTACTCTTCTCGTGAAATACGTCTGAACCCGCTCAATCGTGTTAATGTCCAAAATATAGTGTGGGTTCCAAGCAGACAAGCTGTATTCGAGAATTGGTCTGGCAAAGGTTTTGTATGCCCTAGTTAACAATACAGTGTTACCGGAGAAGAAGCTTCACAAAATAAGGTTAACAACTCTTAATGCCTTTTTGGCAATGCTGTTACAGTGAGCTCTGGGGTTTAGATATCTACTGTATTCTCTAGTTTTCTCTAATCCCATAGCATTCAGAAGCACTGGACTTCAATTCTCATAATGTTAGGAAAGACAGAAGAGCTGGCGATGATAAGTCAAGATTTTCTTGACTGCAGTTGGAATTGGGCATATTTGTTTATGCCAAAACAGTAGGGCAATAAAGAGGAGAGTCCGTTTAGTGTCGTAGTTAAGGCAACAAGCTAGAAACCAAGACACTGGGAGTTCTAGTCCTGCCTGAGGCATTAAGCCAAATGGGTGACTCTGAGTTCAGTCACTCTCTTTCAGCCTAGGAAGCAATCAGTGGCAAACCATTTCTGAAATCTCACCAGGAAAATTTCAAGGACTCATCCAGGCAGTCCCTAGGAATCCACACTGACTGAAAAGTACCTCCTTGAATAAACCATAATTCCCCTTGGTGTCATAAATGGAGGGGATCCCTCTCCTAGCTGAGGTTTAATGTGGTTTTCTGATGAGACAGATGAATACTTTTCACTCAGTAAAACTAAGGATTTTAAAGAGGATCACAAGAATTGTTTCAATTTTTTTTGGTACTCAGGACTGTTCATGAGGTATGGTCAAAAATAGTCAAAGTGGCAACCACAAAAATATGATTGAATCTCTGCCTGACGGTTTTTTTGTTTTATTTTTGACTATCAAAATACATATATACACTTCAGTCACACTATTGTGGCTGCCTTCTTGAGTTTCTTGATCACAAAGTATGGACACTCCTCAGTGGTGGGATTCAAGTAATTTAACAATCGGTTCTCTGCCCTAATCACCAGCTGGGTAGGTGTGGCTCAGTGATCATGTGACTGGGTGGGCGTGGTCAACTCAACGTCACTCAGGTCAATGGGCGTTTCACCTTAGCTGTTATAATGTAATAAGGGTTAACCAGAGAGGCAGTTTCTGGAAGCAGGGCAATAAAGATTAGGCTGGAAACAACACCAGAACGTTTCCTTCCTGCCTTCCTTCCTTACAGGATTAGCCCTGTAAAGTGGAAAAAACCAAAATGAGATTTCTTCCAACAACCGGTTCTCCGAACTGCTTAGAAAGTTAACAACCGGTTCTCCCGAATAGGTGCAAACTGGCTGAATCCCGCCATTGACACTCCGGTTCCCCTACCAATTCTTATTTGCTGTGTCAGTGCCGAAAACCTCAGAGAAAGTAAGTTAAATTTATATGTCACTGAGAGTTGCTTGATAATGAGATGGGTAGTATATAAATTTAATAAATACTTGAAATGAAATGAATAAAAAGAAAATGGACTTTAAGCGGACTCTAAGCTGGTTGGCGAGCTTCACATTAATATTCTGCTCCTGAGCCTCTTAGAGTCTTAAGACAACTGTTATGTGTCTTAAAACTTTATATACGAAACAAAGATGGTGTTTAATATTATAGAGTTGTATTTACAATTTGCAAATTTAGAGAATTGGAAGGTGGTGTTGATTTTTAATCTACCAAAAGCCCAACATTTATTTATGATTCTGAACTCCGCAGATGCCCAACGGCAATTCTTGGCAATTCACCACCAACTTTGCCCAACAGTTTTTAAATGGATCCTTTTCATAAACCCCCACAGGATATAACACTTGGTATTTGTCATGGACTCTTCAGCCTGGACAGTTCTTTTTTTAACATTATTTATCACCTGCAGGTTTGATCATGGTTGACTTTATTGCTGATGGCACCTGTCAGGCTCCCACCGAGATTGTAAGGGGGAGTTTTCAGTTGTGTTTTCATAACTCCAAAAACACAGGCAGGGATCCATGGGGAGGTGGTTACACAATACCTACCATCTGTTGTGGAAGCATTTCCTATGTGAATCTAGAAACTGTTTAGAGGCATTTTTGGGGTACTGAAGTCATGTCTGGACTGGTGCAGTGTGGGACTAATCCAGGCTTATAGCGAGAGAGAGAGAGAGAGAGAGACAGAGAGACAGAGAGACAGACAGACAGACAGACAGACAGACAGACAGACAGAGAGACAGAGAGTTGTGTGTTGCATTTTAAGCGTTCAAAACATAGTAACAATCCACGCTTTGCAAAGAGGCAGCATTTGTGAGATGTGTTGTGGCCCCCCAGATTTGGACAGTGAGGAAGTTGGGGAGGAGTCTAGGGAAGGCCAGTCCTGGAGTTCAGGGAAGGCTCTGATGAGGGCTCTGTGTTGGAGGCAGAGAGTGGGCAGAGCCATATACTAATTATCAGCTGCCTTCAGAGTCAGACATCAGTGAGGCAGACGAACAGCTGGAGCCTGTTCCCAGTGTGCGCATGTGCAGAGTTGCCAGACGAAGGGAACAGCTAAAGAACAGGGGTCGACTTGGGAGGAAGGCGACAGGTGGATGGTGAATGGCCCCTCCCAGAGGAAATAAAAAAGGAGCGAAAGGGGAGTGGAGTTTGCAGGAGACAATTAGTTTGTTCAATCGGTTCGTGACTCTCCGAGAGTCCTTGCCAAGTATTGCAGATATCAGCCTGGTAACTCTCTAAGCCAGATAAGGTCTGTGTCTGTAAATCCACCCTTGAAAGACTTTCCTGGATGTGAATGAGCAGAATTCACAGTAAATTAATAAAAGGGTTTTTTGTTGGGACCAGGAGTTTGCTTCCTGCTCTTGGGAAGCCTCGGTCAGAATAGGATGGGGATAGTTGGAGGGTTCAGATTGAAGAAAATGCTACCTGAAGTTGTGACACAAGCCTTTTTCTTCATGGATTGTATCATTACATGCATGTGCAAAGTTTACAGAATGACCATACAGGTAGTCCTTGAATTAAAACCATAACGGAGCCCAGACTTTCCATCATATCGTGACGATGGTCATAAATCGAGGCCCAATTATAGGACATCTTTTGTGGTGGTCATTAAGTGAACACAGCATTCATCAACTGTTGTTAAGTGTTGTTAATTGTCTGCAATTGGTTGTTTTTTTTTTGCTGGAAACTGGAAGTAAACATTTGTTTATGGCAAAAGAAATATGTAAATTGCAGTCATGTGACTGCGGGATGATTCAAATGGCCATAAATGAGGGCTGGTTGCCAATGACCCATAAGGTGATCATGCGACCATGGGAATTTGGCAATCATTGAAACTTTGAATCTGGGTCATAAGTGCCTTTGGGGGGGGGGGTGTTCTGTTGTAACTTCTAATGGATAGTAAGCAACCGGTTGTTAAGTGAAGGCTACTTATATGGCATTACTTTAACCCAGGGGTGTCAAATTCGATTTCATTGAGGGCCGCATCAGGGTTGTGTTTGACCTCAGGAAGCTGGGGGTGTGTGGCCAGGGGGCATGGCCAGTGGGGGCATGGCCAGCTCATTGAGGCCCCATTTTTGGCCTTGATGGCCTCCTAAAGCCTTCTGCCATCAAAAACAGAGCTCGGGTGGGGGGGGGGGCTGCACGCGGGTCACCAAGACTCCATTTCTGCTGGCAGAAGGTTGCAGGAGGCCATCGTGGCCAAAAACAGAGCCTGGGCATCAGGGATGGATTCCAGCAGGCACTACTGCCGGTTCGCTTGTATGCATGCTTCATGCATGCGCGTGCATGTGCAGTCCAATTAAAATTGTTCTGCGCATGCACTGGTTTGTGGGCGTGGCAGGCCTGGGTCGTTGCTGGTCCCAGTGACCCAGGCTGCCAAACCACTACCAGTTCGGCTGAACTGGTCCGAATCGGTAGGAATCCATCAGTGCTGGGTGTGGCCTCCCAGAGCTCCATTTTTGCTGGCAGAGGCACCGGGGGCCAGTCCTTTACTGTTTCCAGGGCAGCCTCGCTGTCAGCTCCTCTCCATTAGTTAATTAGGAAAGAAAGACCACGAGACTCCATGCGTAGAAATCAAATGTACTTTTACTAATTAAGAATGGTTAAAAGGCAATGCATAGCGAAGTCTGATTAATTAGGCGCGAAAGCAGTTGATATATAGAATAGCCCATTCCCCACCCCTTGGCATCACAGTCCCAGTCCAATCATAAGTCTTCCAAATGTCAGGTGCAAGATAACTTCAAAAGGCATCACGAAGATGGAATGTCAATGCCGTTAGACCTGGCGGGAAACACCCACGCATGCGCAGTCCGATCAGTCGGTGAACTCCAGAACCGTCCACCAGCACAATGAGTAACCCCTCCCAAATACCATGCCCTCCCTCCCCGTTTCATGGCAGCTGAAGCGATAGCAAAGCAGAAGCTGACACTCGCAGGCCAGATCTAAGCACCCCGTGGGCTGCATCCACCTTGCAGGCCTTGAGTTTGATATCTCTGCTATAATCATTCAGGATGGTGCTTTTCAGTCTGATATTGTTCAGACTGCATCTTTTATTTTATATATTTTATTAGCACCTCTCAGCAGAAGTTTATGGGAGACAGCTTAGTTAGATTTAATTCCTTACTGCAGACGTGAAGGAAGTTATACGTGTTTGGAAGTTCAGGAGACCTCAAGAATTTTTGTGAACCTGGGAAGAAAGGCAAGAAGGAAGTGACCTCTGATTACCAATCTCTTAGATAGGCAGCAAACAGAGAGATGCAGGTAGTCCTCGACTTACAATCATAACAGAGCCTGGTTGTAAGTCATGAGCAAAGCAGGTCACTTATGTGAATGACTCAGTTTAAAAATCTTCTTTGCAGCAGTCATTAAACAAACATCAAAGCTGTTAAGCAAACAAACCTGGAGCAGTTTTGCACGCAAAAAAAATCAGAATTAAATGCTACAGTAATAGTAAGAAAATATGCAATATTTGGGGAGTACGTCTGAAGAAAGTTAATACGTTAGAATAAAGTGCAATTAATACAAGTATATATTAGGGAAATGTGCATAGAGGTAACTAAATGTATATAATGGGAACAGTTAAAAAAATTATGGATAGTTAATATCCCTTGCAACGCACAATTAATACAAAGCTACATATATTGACATCCCAAATCTGTAAAAACGTTCTTTGAAATATTGGGCCGAACAGAATGTGGTCCGAATACGCATTCTGCAGTGATGTGGACTGATTTAAATTGATCCACAACATGAATCCTTTGTTCTATCAGGTCCAAAAGAGAAAGATAAATTTGGTTGCACAAATACCCCTCAAAACAAATACCCTCCAAGGATATTGAACTTCAATTGCAAGAAATCCCAGAATTAACTGAGAATTCTGGGACTTTATAGTTTAACATCTTGTCCTAGTCTGAATTCAGTCTAAAGCAGTGTTTCTCAACCTTGGCAACTTGAAGATGTCCGGACTTCAACTCCCAGGATTCCCTAGCCAGCATTCGCTGGCTGGGGAATTCTGGGAGTTGAAGTCCAGACATCTTCAAATTGCCAAGGTTGAGAAACATTGGTCTAAAGTGATGGTGAAAGACTACAAACTCTCCACCCCACCTCATCCCAGAATGTTCTTCTCTGTACTTGCCAAGACATAGTCTACAGGAGTGTTTTTGAAAGCGATGGAAGTCATTTAAGTTGACTTCGGTGGATCTAAGGAGCAAATGGAATAGTATAAAAGAGGGGAGGAGATTTCTGACAATATTTATCTCACCTACACCTGAACCCTAAGGATAGAATTGACTAACTATCAAATCATTAAAGCAAGATACAGCCTGCTATTTGTAGAACACGTGGTTGCTACAGAAGGAATGAAGAAACGTTTGGCTGCATGCGAAGGGTGTGACATGTTACTGAAAGATAGTTGGATACCTTTGTGAGGATTAATGTCTAAGTTCTGAGTACACCACTGGTGTGTAGCTGTAATCTCCCAAGTACAGATCAGCTTCTATACGCTGTTTTGGTCAACAAATGCAGAAAGAAACAGTGAAGACAGGCATAAAACACACATCTAATCGGCAAGCTCGATTTAGCAATTAAATAGATTTTTTTGTTTTGCTTTAATAGTTCTGTAGGATCTTATGGCTTGTTTACAACAATTTTTTTACTTTCTTTGTTTTTATTATTGTTCCAAATAATGGAAGCATATTTAAATCATTACCACTACCTTCTATAAACTGGAAATGCTGAGAGGTTCAGTCCCAGGCCAGCACAGCAGAAGGACCTCTCAGGATTCCAAGTAACACCCCCAACAAAAGAAGACTCCAAGGCTCGAGATTCCTCAAAGTTCCATTTTATAAGAGATGTCATATGGGCACATCTGGGAAAACCCAAATCTGAAAGCTTCCATGTTTCCCCCACTCAAATGAAAGTCCAAGTCCCTGCCCAGCACCCACATGTCCATCACATGGTCCAATCACACCACTGTCCCAACTGGAGATGCCTCCCAGTCACGCCACTCCAGGTGCAAGGCAAGGTGTCCTTGACTCTCTGAGAAAGGAACGTTATTTTGACTGTATCTACCCCATTCCATATAATCCCCCTCCCAATTTTCCATAGCAATAAATGTGGCAGTCCTGAAGGCTCAACGCAAAAGATGGCTTCCAGGCCTAAAATGTGAGCAAAACATCTAAGTGGAATGGGGAGAGTAACATTAATCTTGGAACAAAACATTGACTGATGCAGTCATCCCACAA